>NW_026706811.1:3045295-3345628 GCF_029867415.1 Vicia villosa | reverse complement strand
AAATGTATGTGGACCAATTGTCATGGGAAGGTTGACTTCGCCGATAACAGATTTTCGCGATCCATCAAATGCTTTGACTACTACACCACTGAATTTCATAGGCATCCCTTGGTAAGACAAGCGAGCAAGAGTTGTCTTTGGCATCACATTCAAGGAAGATCCGGTGTCTACCAACACATTGGACAAAGAGTCTGACTGACAGTTCATAGAAATGTGCAAAGCAAGATTGTGATTTCTGCCCTCCTCGGGGAGTTCTTCATCACAGAAGCTTAAATTATTGCAAGCAGTTATGTTGGCTATTATCCCATCAAAATGGTCAATAGTCACATCATGATCTACAAAAGCCTGATCCAAGACCTTCATCAGGGCTTCCCTGTGGGCTTCTGAGTTTAACAGCAATGAAAGTATTGAGATTTTTGAAGGAGTCTGCATAAGGTGATCCACAATCTTGTATTCACTTCTTTTGATAAGCTTCAAAATTTCATCAAAATCAGGATTCACATTGGTTCCACTGGATTGACCAACATCAGTGTTTGTATTACTAACAGGAGTTTCCACAGGATTCCCCACTGGTGTATTGATAGGATTTTGTCCGGTTGTAGGAGCAACAGGCTGCTTTGGAGGTAGTGGAGTATACACACGTCCACTTCTTGTTACTCGACTCACATCAGCAATGTTTACAACAGATGAGAGAGTAGGTAAAGGAACTTCTTGTCCATCCTTTATCATTGTCGCATTGTAGTTGTATGGAACTGCCTTGTCAGAGTCATAAGGAACAGGTCCAGGTAGACAAATGATCAAAGGAGCAATAGGAACCTTTGGCTTGTTGTAAGTAACTTCCATGCGCTCAGGCATGTTGAAATGAGGAACGATGACGTTAACTGTAGGCATTTCCGAGTTGATATCTGAGACTAAAAGCTCATGCGGATAACATCCTATCATGTTAACTTCATTTTCATCCCTATTTCGGTAGATCTGAAGAGTACCATTATCCAACAGAACTTGGAGATCTCTTCTCACAATCGAACACCCGTGAGGATCCACACAACATATTCTACAGGAACCGTATTGATGCTGGCGAAAATTCTGCCCCCGACAAAGAGTGGCATGCATTTGTACCAAATCTGCTCTTGAGAAGTTGATATTATAGACCCGGTATGGACCAGGACATCCATACACCATGTTTACAACATGCCCTCCATGATTGGGCAGCGGATTCGCTTGCACATTCGGATTCAAATTTCTAAAAGAGAGGAGATTAGATCTAACCAACCTCTGAACTTCATATTTCAAAGCTATGCAATGCTCAAGATCATGGCCAGGGGCTCCTTGATGATAAGGGCATGAGACCTCAGCTTTGTACCACCATGGGAGTCTCTCAGGTACTGGTGGTGGTGCTTTAGTTTGAACAAGACCTCTTTCAACCAAAGCAGGGTACAATTCTGTGTAGGTCATTGGAATCGGATCAAACTGTGGAGCTCTTTGCACACGATTCTGATTGTTGTTAAGTTGTTGAGCCTGTTGTCGAGGCTGTTGTTGTTGAAACTGCGGAGTAAACCCCGGATTCGGTGCTGTATTAACGACTGGCGCAATAGCAGAAACCTGTTGTTGACGATTGACATTTCCTCTTGGCTTCCCTTGGGACACCATGTCAACACTTTGTTCCTTCTTCTTTGGGAAACCACTTCCGAACTTTTTGGTTCCACTCGAAGATCCACCTTCTTTAGTCAGACGTCCGGTTCGGACTCCTTCTTCTAGACGCATCCCCATGTTTACCATTTCGGTGAAATCACTTGGAGCACTAGCAATCATGCGTTCATAATAAAACGGACTGAGAGTATTCAAAAAGATCTTTGTCATCTCTTTCTCTTTTAACGGTGGATTAATCTGAGCAGCAGTTTCTCTCCATCGTTGGGCATACTCTTTGAAAGCTTCATGGTCTTTCTGAGCCATGGATCGGAGCTGATCTCTGTCTGGAGCCATATCCGAGTTATACTTGTATTGTCGGACAAAGGCCTCACCTAGGTCATTGAATGTCCGAATATTAGTGCTATCCAAACCTGTGTACCACTTCAGTGCAGCACCAGTCAAACTGTCTTGAAAGTAATGGATAAGCAACTGATGATTATCTGCATAAGTAGACATCTTTCTGGCATACATCACAAGATGGCTTTGCGGACAAGAACTACCTTTATACTTCTCAAAGTCAGGGACCTTGAATTTAGCTGGTATTTGTACACTGGGAACCAAACATAGCTCCTGGGCATTTTTTCCAAACAAATCTTTTCCACGGATAGCCTTGACTTCCAGTTGCATCTTGTTAAACTGCTCTTGGAGATCTCCCACAAGGTTACGCTGATTCGTGCTATCACCTTGATCATGATAAATCTCATTGCCATCATAAGGAACAGTGTGAACCGTAGGGGTCGGAACTGTCATAGTGGGTTGAGAAAGTGCCATAGTGATTTGGGAAAAAGTTACCCCTGAATGTGGAATAAATGCTGAACCTTGTGCAGCAAGCGCTTCAGTTGTAGCTGTTTGAACCCCAGAGAAATTATGGCGGAAACCTGTACCAAAGCTGAAAGGCGGGCCCCAACCTTCTGGCATGGAGAAAGATGGAATACCGAACGCAACTGTAGAAACTGGAGTAGTGACTTCAGATGTTACCGTTGCTTGACTGTTGGGTGGCGGCGGCTGATTCTGTGCGGCCATCAAGGAGTCAACCAGAGTAGTGAGACTTTCCAACTTTTCCTGAAGGGTGGTCACTGTACCACGGAGCTCAATATTCTCTTGTTCAGAGTGTTCCATTACTCTTCTTCTGCTTGAACGAGTATTGTATCTGTGATCTGATTGCGAGCGCGGTCGAGAAACTTTGAGACGCGACAGCTTGACGATCTAATGGAGAAAGATCCAAAAGATGAGACTCTATACAACAGACTCGATATGCAGAATGATGTATGCAAAAAGCAATTTATGATTTTTCCAATTATTTTAAAGATTATTTCCTTGCAAACATTTGAACACAAACAAATCTTTTATTCATTCATTTTTTTATTGCAATAATGGGAAATGTTACAACATTGGAGCGTAGCTCCTTACAAAAGCAAATGATAAATAAAAAGCTAAACAAATCCTAAGCATCTTCATCAGACGAAGAACCAAATGCGTTGTGCAGCTTGAGCTTCATGATTTCTTTCCCATAGTAAGCTTTCAATTTGGCCTTTTCAGCCCTCAGTTCGTCGACAACATTCTTCCAATCATCAGGAGTCGGAGCGTTGCTTGTCGAGGCTTCAAGATTCTTCTTGCTTTCTTTGATGTATCTTCTGATTGCGGCATCTTTCTGACGGATCTTCTCATCTTTACTCATGAGCCAACCATCTTGATAATAAAGAGTTTCTTCGTGATCTTTCACTCTTTTCTTCAACTTTCTGTTTTCCTCCTCAGTTTTACGAAACTTTTCTTCCCAAGCGTCTTTTTCTAACCTCATCTTGGCTAAAATCTCTTGATATTCTTCTGTAGTGTCAATGGGAATGTTGGGTAGTTGAGACACCACAGGGAACATGGGTTTTTCATAATCATAAGGCATTTGAAACTCCTTTGCTCTTTTCTTTACCCAGCAGGTATAGGCGTTTGTAGCAATGCAGTTTCTTTCCCCACCTTTTTCTTTTCTTCGAACGTCGTACCAAGCTCTCACCATTCTTGTCTTCAACCTTTGAGGATCCTCCCCTTCTCGGTAAAAGTAGCATTCCACTGCGAGACCAATTGGTTTGACTGAATTTGCATACCCGAGTTGTCGTCGGGCTAGGACCGGATTATAGTTAATTCCTCCTTGTGTGCCAATGAGAGGTACGTTGGCGAACTCTCCACAACTATCAATGGTTTCTGTACCACAGCGAGCCAAGGTATACCAATGAATATCATTATTAGTAAGAGACATAAGTCTTCGAGGCCAACGTAAGCCTTCTCGGTTTTCCGTGAAAATAGGAGACTTAGGTAAGTGTGAAACAATCCATTTGTACAAAAGAGGTGCACAACATACAATGATTCCACCGCCTTGGCGATTCCTATGATGAACAGAGAAATACATGTCACCAAGCAAAGTCGGAACAGGATTTCCAATCAGAAAGATCTTTATGGCGTTGATATCAACAAAGTCGTTGACGTTGGGAGACAGAACCAACCCATAGATGAGCAAGGCTAGTACAGCTTCAAAAGCTATCATGCTACCAGTGTCAATGAAATCAAAGGCTTTCTTTATTAGAAACTGCGAAGTTAAACCCGGAAAGTTTCCTTTGGTAGTCCAATTACTTTCTATTTCAGATTTCTTCAAGTGGATACTTGCTGCAATGACTGGTGACTTAGGAATGGCTTCCAAACCATTGAAAGGTATTTTGTCAGATACAGGAATACCCAAAAGGTCGGCATATTCTTCCAAGGTTGGTACCAACTGATAGTCTGGAAAGGTAAAACACCGGTAGACGGGATCATAAAACTGAACCAGAGTTTTGAGAAGTCCTTCATCAACATGAGTGTTCAAGATAGGCAAAAGTTTTCCATGGCTTTTCCTAAAATCAGAAGGATCTTGTACAAAAGATGCTAACTCTTTCAGCCTTTCCACATTAGGCATTTTGAAATCGTACTTTTTGGTATGCCTTTTTACCCACTCCATAACTTAATCCTATAATGTTTGCAAAGAAAATTCTCTAAAATTTTTTTGGAAAAATCATGTTTTTATGGAAAAAGATGGGTTTTTTAATGAATGTATGAATGCATGAATGCATGGATGCCACATATTCAAACACGGTAAAGCAAACATGGCGTGACAAACATGGTAACGCAAACATGGTACTACAAACATGGTAACACAAACATGGTACACATAGGTTCAAAGGTCCAGCGTCACGAGCATGAGGTCAGAGAACCAAACATGGGATAGTACTAGGGTTTATCACCTGCAAAACATGTTCTACTGATACGTCAGAGTCTACATTTTTCTTTCGGATATTACCGGCTTGCACAACTGAACTTGTGAGCTAGAAATATTTTCAAGAAAAACTCGTCTGAGTGTGGTTCTCCGCATGACAACTATCCAAGTCTTCACCTGGATCGTTTCTGCACCACGTCCTAATAAGGCCAGGATGGGTTGGGGTTCTACAGCCAACTCAGCTTCTACAGTTCAATGAAAGCAATAATGTCTTCGCAACTGAACTTGCTAAACATATACTACAAACAAGGAACCTCCACTGAGCGGAAGGATTCTCATGCTGACTTTTTAAGGACTGAACTCCTTGTATGCCATACATGACTATACCCTCCACCTAATTCTTATGTGTACTTAATCCGGGTTAGGATTTGTCCATAATGTATCACTTGTAACAGAATCACACCAGTAACAGAACCAAGGAACCACACATGTAACAAGAATAAAAACATAACAAATAGAAATAACCCTTTCTTTGGAAACAATAAAAAGATGATCCCCAGTGAAGTCGCCATTTTTCTGTCGCGGGCGAAAAATCGTTTTGTTCCTCTTTTTTTGTGGATGAGACACCTGATGCCTTCTTTGGGCTCGAGTGCTCAAAAAAAATGATTTTTCTTTTGTACCGACCAAACTTTTTATTGTTTCCAAAGTAGGAAAAGGAAAAAAGCTGCAATAACCTAAAAGTGGGGGGAGATCTTGGATAAGAGGGTTGGTTATACGAAGGGAAGGTATTAGCACCCAACGTATCTATAGTACTCTATAGGTTTCTTTGTTATGTTTATTCCATTCTTGTTGTGGTGGAGGTTCTTGTGAAATAGGTGGGACCTAAGGTGTTTGTTTGATTATGCTCGCAAAGATCATCGCGATCCTCTGCATACATATCCCTTAGAGGGAATCAGAGCATCTGTAGCTCGGGGTCTACGGGTGCTAAGGTTTGAATGGTTTTTTTTTTGTTTTGTTTTGCTCGCCAAGGATCGACCTTGTGCCTACGTATTCTCAAAGGGATATTGAGAAAGTCAGAGCAATCGTAGTTCCCACTTATGCTAGTGGAAGCAAAGGAAAATAGACAAATGTCGTCTAAATGCTAGATGTATCTAATCTATATCATCACATACATCTGTTTGTTTTTGTTTGAAAATATTTTCATTATAAGCCCGGGGCCATGCCACTTAGGGTGCTTAGAATGATAAAGATGTTTTTGTTTAACCAGCCTTGTGGCAAAAGTTTCAATGAAGTCAGCCTTGTGACAAAAACTTTGATTAATCAGCCAGCCTTGTGGCAAAAGTTTCAATGAAGTCAGCCTTGTGACAAAAACTTTGATTAATCATCCAGTACGGTGGTAAAACAGTTTGATTGATTAGCCAGCCTTGTGGCAAAAGAAGATTGATTGATTAGCCAGACTTGTGGCAAAAAAGTTTGATTGATTGATTGTTTGTGATGATATATAAGAGATACTCCTAGCATAGAGATGAAAAATGTCTAATCTCCTAGGGTATTTGATTTGGATATTGGGGATGCTTATAAGAAGCCCGTGGGTCCTTGTACGAAGCCCAAGAGGAGGCTATCCGAGGGTCCTTGCATTGTAAGCCCAAGAGGAGACTATGGGAGGGACAATCCAGGGTCCTTGCATTGTAAGCCCAAGAGGAGGCTATGGGAGGGTCACTCGTTTGTACAAAGCCCAAGGGGAGGCATGGTATAGTTGGTTTGAGCTCTTAGAGCGATTTCACCGGGAAACCATACTCTATGTCCTAACCTAAACTAGGGAGATTCTTTGCACGAAGCCCAATAGGAGGCTATAGGAAACCTAGTGTTGTACTAAGTTGAACAAGCACACATATAACACAATCACAAGTATGAACAAGTACAAACAAACATGAACAAGTACATGAACAGATATGAACAGTTATACATATATGACAAAGTGTGTGTATATAATGGAGTTTATGAAGGAAATATACCTGTAAGCATGATCCATTTGTATACACAGGGCTCAGGACTCATACTCGGGGAGAGTTCCATTTGAATTTATTCAAAGCTATGTAAACAGGTATTTACAAAGGGGCTCGGGACTTATACCTACATGGAGGCCCATGGTATATTTTTGGGAAGATTTAAAGAAACCTTCATTTTTGGTTTGTTATTCAAAGTTAAAAAAAAGTCAAACTGATCGAGATATGTACAAAAAGGCGTACAATGAAATACCTAATTTCATGTACTGGAATGGGTATGTACAAAAGGGCTTGGGACTTATACCTACGTGGAGGCCCATGGTATATTTTTGGGAAGATTTAAAGAAACCTTCATTTTTGGTTTGTTATTCAAAGTTTAAAAAAAGTCAAACTGATCGAGATATGTACAAAAAGGCGTACAATGAAATACCTAATTTCATGTACTGGAATGGGTATGTACAAAAGGGCTTGGGACTTATACCTACGTGGAGGCCCATGGTATATTTGAAAAGTTTTGAATAATTTGAAGTTTGGTTGTTTTGAAAATGGTTTGAAAATTGTTTATTTTGAAGAAGTTTTATTGTTTTGAAGAATGTTTTGAAAACTGTACAAAAAGAAAAGAAATGGGACTTACACTCTCTAATATTCGAGAGGCCCCTGTTTTATTTTCATAAAACAGGGTGGACGGTTTGAAAAAGATGTGTGATTTGTTGTTAAAAAACTGTTTGGAAGTAATGGAAAAAGTTTTATGTACAAAGAAAGACGAAAGGGACTTATACTCTCTAATATTCGAGAGGCCCCTGTTTTATTTTCATAAAACAGGGTGGACGGTTTGAAAAAGATGTGTGATTTGTTGTTAAAAAACTGTTTGGAAGTAATGGAAAAAGTTTTCTGTACAAAGAAAGACGAAAGGGACTTATACTCTCTAATATTCGAGAGGCCCCACTTCGTTTTGAAAATCAATTGATCAATTAAAAAAAAGATTTAATCGAGAAGAAGTGGTTTATCGTTTTGAAAGAGAATCGCGATCGCTTGTTTTAAAACGATTTGAATTTGAAAGAAAACAAACTTAATTAAGTTAAAACAAGTTTTAATACTCAATTAAGACCTAAGTGATTAGGGTTTGATCACAAAAATATTTACAAGTGATTAGTTTTGAAAATTAGATGAAAAACAATATTTAAAGTATTTAAAAAAACACTTAAAAATGCATCATTTTAAACCTAATTAAAAGCATATTAAATAAATCCTTTTTTGTGATTTTTTTTAATATTGTCAAAATAGGTATATTAAATAAGAAGTGTGTAAAAAATGAAGTGAAAATAATGAATTTTGATTGGTTAAATTAATTGATGAAGTTGTGTAAAAAATGGAAGAAAAATAGTGATAAAAAATATGTTTTGGCCCCTAGAGGTGTTGAACTCGTGACCTGAGGGTTACCACTCAAAAACACTACCAACTGGACCACGCGCGTGGTCTGTTTAACATTTGCAATGAATGAATTATATTTTTGAATCAATTCCTAATTTCAGTTTCAAAATCTGGCGCCAAGAACACAACCCTAACTTGAATTTGAAAAATCTGAAAACTGAATCATTTTGATCAAGTGAATAGCCTATCTTGCTCGATTTTGGACGAGGAACATGATGGTATCCTTTAATTTTATTTATTTTCACTCTAAGATCATTAATTTTCTGGAAATCGTGAAGAACCCTAATTCTGAAATTCAATGTGAAATCGTGTATGATCATGTTATGATGCAATTGATTGAGGGTTAATGATCCTCATAGGTGCAGAAACAAGATGGTATGTTCATTTTTCATTTATGATGCATGTATGATGGAGTTTGAAGTTCATGAGCACTTACCTCAAAAACGGCCAAACTGGAAATTGAAATCGTGCCTGGAGGTGTTACAGATGCTTTGTGATGATCTGGATAGCTTCAATGGACCTTATGTGATGTGTTTGAATGCCTGGAATGAACTGGAAACCTCTTGATCACCTTGTGGTACCCGAACTGCAGTTTAGCTCAAGTGAGGATCAAGTTAGTTGATTTTGATGTTTCAGATCATGTATGATGGTTGGAACAGTTCATGTAAAGTATATGGAGTATGTTTAGATGATTAACTTGGACAGATATGGCCTGGTATGAGAATTGATATGTTAAGGCTCATTTTATGCAAATATGGTGGTTGAAGAGTGATTCTGAGATTTAGGGTGATTTGGGGTGTATGGATGGATCAAACACATCCCATATGATGTTTGTGGTTTGTGGGAAGCATCACTTTGGTCAGAACTTGCAAGAGATGGAGGTTGAGTTTTCTACCTCACTTTGAAACACATGACTTGTAATTCAAGAAAGAAGAGAGAAAACCTATAATTGTGAGGTTTTGGTGTGATTTGCAATGAAGTTTGGACCTCTATTTATAGGCCAAAGTTTCTGAATACAAAGCTTTGCAAGTTGATCAAGAATTGGTGATTTGGCATTTGAAGATAAAATGGAATCTTTACATTTAATGCACATGGTTAAAAGTTACTAAACCATGGTTAAATCCCAAGCTTCTTATCCTCTTCCATTCTGATCTTATATCAGAAAATATCTCTTCAATTATTGCCTCTTTGCATCATTGCTTGGATTATAGGTCATGTAGTCTTGAAACTTAGTGAAAAATGGTGAAAATTCAAGTGAAAATGATCACTAAATGCATAATTCAAAACCATACCTACACTCCATATTTTTTCATGCTCTTTGACATTTTGGAAAGCTCATATTACATACTTCAAAAGCCTAGTTGAAAGTTTCCTCAAGTCTCTTAAGGAAATGGGTGAAAAAGTTCCATGAACTTTGAAGAAAATGAAGTTTTAAGTGAAGTTTTCAAAAAGTACCAACTTTGAAGCACCATATCTCTTAAATGGTTGATCTTATGGAAAAAATTTATATGTGTCAAAGTTGTTTATTGGATCAAAATCTACAACTTTCATATTGGAAGTTTTTTTCAGTTTGTAGGTGAAATTTTGAGAAATTCCCTTTCAAAGTTTGGAAAAAACCATTGAAAAACACTTAGAAATTTTTCTAAGTATGAAAGTCAAACTTTTGACTTTTTGATTCTTGATTGATTTTCTTGATTTTTCTTGATCAAATGACTTCTCATATCATATATTGATGATTAAAAACTTCAAAAGTCATGGTTGACCAAAATTCCCCAAAAGTCAATGGTGATCTTGTATAGTTGACTTTTTCAGACGAATCGCGTTTCTGGAGTTTTCAATGAAACAGGCTATCCTCATCAAATGAATGATATGAATGGATCATATTGAAGCATTAGAGGATATTGAGCCATGGTTTGAGTTGTGGCACCATGTCCTGATTAAAAAGTCAGTTATTCAGTGAATCAGGTCAAAACCCTAATTGTCGACCAGATGAAATTGATGACTGTGGATCTTGAATTGAGATGTAATTTCCATTGGATGTTGTCATAGGGATTATTTGAAGATGATTGAAACCTTTGATTGACTCCCTGGGGGTTTTTAGGGTTTCCCAAATGTGATCCCTGATTTTGGTCCCTGATAGTTCAAAACCCTGATCTGAGGATTTGCCTGATCAATCTTTGTGTAGGAGATGTTATGAGCCAATGGATTAGGTCAAAATGATGCACTTGAGGTCTTGATATCATGTCCCAAGCCATTAGGTCAAATTCTGAGCAAAAGTCAGGAGTGTGCTGTCTTCAGTCAAAACCCTAATTCAGTCGATTCAAAGCTGTTGAGCTTGTTGAAATGAATCTCTGAGGACCAAATGTTGATTATTGATGAAGATGATTCATTTGAGATGAAGGGAGAACAAAACCCTGATTGATTGTTACTTGCACTGATGGGTGATTTCCTGATTAAATCCTGCTGAGTCACAAGTAACAAACACAAGCTATGCAATTTGTTAGAGATGCAAATGATGCATATGCAAATGATATGAGATGGTATCTTAGGTCAAAAATTGGGGTATGACAGTATCCAAACGCATGCTTGACACAAAAAATCCTAAATCATACTACAATATATAGAAACATAATATTAGGGAAATTTTATTCCACCCCATGCTTTTCCAATGCACCACGTGAAATTATAAAAATGCCCTTTAAAACGGAAATGCATTTTCAGTTCGCAAGACATTAATGTTGGAACTAACCAAAAATATAACTATAGTATGGAACCGCAAGTATATTTCCGGTACATTGAGTACTTAAAAGGCGCACTGCCTCTTTCCCTGCCATTACAGTTTCAAAAACAACCAAATACACCGACTCTCTCAATTTTATTTTCTCTGAATCAACCACATTTGCAACCGAAGTCGTTCTACGACATCAAGCACCAGCGTATCAAGCATCCAACAACAATCAAACAACAAAAAACAAGAACAATCAATCAAGTAAGTTGATTTTGAAAATTTTAGAGTTTATGTAAAATCCACTCAAATGTGTGTTTTAGGTCAGAAATTAGAAATTTATGGCTTATTTTCAACATAATAAATTATTACTAAGGTGTTAGACATGCCTTTCAAATGATCAATGGCTATTTTATTGAGTTCTTCAGTGGCGGTGGGGTGCCATTAACGAACCTCTGCATCGCAGCAGAAACCATAAATATAACTATGGTTTTCATCAAGAACAAAATCAGAAGTGCATTTTGGTTTTTTACCTTATGTGTTTTCAAGTTTGTTTTCAACATTGGTCCTTGAGTTAACATTTTTCATGTTTCTACAGGAGCAATGACTGACAGAGCATCTCAATTGAGACATGACAGGGTAGCACAACATGCTTCTATGCGAAGAGAAATGAGTATGGCAACCCAGCCTCCTCCTGCATCTGGACAGGCCGTACCGGATTCACTAGTTACAGCTTCATCTTCCGGTGTTCCTCCTGCTACTCCCACTACTTCGGCCTCCCGCAGCAGATGGAATTCTCCAGTCCATCCTTCTCCACCCCGTCCTCCTGCAGAGGCCCCTCTCCCCTACAACATTTGAGGCGGGAGAGACATCGGGTTCTCAGGTGACACTAGAACCTCTATCCCTGCCTTAGTCAGAGCCTCCATCCCAGCCTCATTCAAAGCCTCCATCCCAACACAAGATGCCATCAGAGGCGGCTCGTGCACAACCTGCACCTGCATCGAGAGCACCTGCACAGCCTGTTGCGCCTCAGGATTTTGGAGGTGGCCCGTCTGATTTATCCCTTCTTCCTCTTTACCCTGACCATGTTGCTAGACGTATCTGGGAGGGACAGGTATGAATTTTGATTATTACATTTTAAATTATGATTTTGTTTAAGAATTTTGAATTTCGGTTTGTTGATTAAATCCTTCAAAATATTTATGCAGGACTGTGAAACGCTCAAGGTCCTTAGACATGGGCGCAATATCAGTAGACTGGTACCACCAGTTGAGCCATGGTTTGATGAGTTTTTACTGCTTTTAGGGTTGGAAGATTTGGCAAAGTGTTGATACAACATGGTCAACTGGGGTATTGTCAACGCTTTCGTTGAAAGGTGGCATAATGAGATGTCATAGTTTCATATACCACATGAGAGGATCGATAAAAAGGAGGCTTTGGATCTGTTCGTTGAGATGTTGGGAGTTACACCTGAGAGTGGCCCGAGAAAGATTGCTAGAACCCGAGGTAGTCATGTCAAATATATTTATTTGCCTCAGGTGTTCGAGGATGAGGCACGACGTGCACGAGAGTCCGATGGTGATACCGAGCAGGTTACCTTTTGTATCTTGTTGGCACACATATTTTTGTGGATACCAGTGCCACTTACACTGATATCATGTACCTCCGATTTTTTTGCTGATCTTGAGACGGTCCAGCAATGAAACTGGGGGGGGTTGCTTTTCTAGCATATTTGTACACAAAGTTGGATGAAGGGATTAAGTGGAATACGAAACAGATAACCGACTGCATGTCACTCATGACGGTATAACTTATTTTTCTTTGTGGCCTCTGTTAATTATTTTTATTCGGAAAACTAACTATTTAATTTTTTTATTATTTCAGGGAGGGATCTTATAGTACTTCCCCTGCATCTTGGGTTGGTCGCTTGCGGAGGATTATATTGACAGGCCGACTCATCGTCCGCCATACCCAATAGTTTTTGTTGATTTTTTTTGTTATTTGGTTGTACTTTTTTTATTCAATTTGGTATCTCGTACTACTATAGCACTATATATATATATATATATATATATATATATATATATATATATATATATATATATATGAGACGTATCAAATGAGAACTTTGGTTATTATGAGAACTGAGAACTTCTAATAATAATCATATGATTTTAAATCAATGCCTCAGATTTCACTCTAATTTTAAGAAACAATAATTAATAGATAGATTCTAGTTTAAATACATATCACATAAATGCAAATCTGAGCATTGATTTTAAATCATATGATTATTATTAAAAGTTCTTAGTTCTCATAATAACCAAAGTTCTCATTTGATACGTCCCACACACACACACATATATATATTTATATTGTTCCGGACACGGGATATTTATAAGAACTCGAACTATAGCATGTAATACTCATCTAGCCGAGCACTAAGCTCTACCCGACAAGCATGTAGTCTAGCCGGGAACTGCATTTAAACAGAAGATGGGTACTAACCCGGAAGCCGAGCGTTACAAGTCATTATGGGCGGTTACAAACGTTACAGGTTATTAATAGACAATTACGGACGTTACAAAGGGCTTAATGACCATTAGACCAAAGACTTGCCTATATATAGAGCCATCGGAGAATGGAAATAACAACCTAATCCATCACTCGACAATGACTTACACAAGGGTTCCCGCACGAGGGATAAGCCAGACACCCTCTTGGAGCACGGTGCTTAGCCCTCCGCTTCCAAATCCCTAAAGTCAGTCGAAAAACCATCTGATCCCTAAGCTTTCCTCACCTCCAAGGATAAGCTCCCTAAATCTAGTTTTTATACAAGAATATATATATATATATATATATATATATATATATATATATATATATATATATATATATATATATATATATATATATATATATATATATATATATATATATATATATATATTAGTTTTTTGTTATTCAGTAATTTATGGCTTTTTTTCAATTGGACAAGTATTCATTTTTGTATTATGTGCAATCAACCCTAAAAAGACATGTATTGGCTAAAATGACTCTGATACTGATACCTGATACCGGTAACAACAGAAACCGAAAATATATTGCCGGTTTCAAATCGCAAATGTACTTTTAATTGTCAATTAATTTTAACAATAAATGATGCACATCAAAAATATACTTTTGATTTTAGAGGAACATTTTATAAATTATAAAAGATATTTCGTTAGGCCATGGAGTAGAATAAAAATTTCCTTAAATTTAATTGTTGACGATAAACTACGTACACACGTATGTAAGGGATTCCAATTACTTTTATGATATTTGCATAATGACGTATTCAACAAATAAAACGTATATGATCCTCATCTTGATTATGTGCCAAGATTACAAAAGAGAGCAATTATCCATATCAATAACTTCAAGTAAGTATAGTAGAATATATTTGGGAACACTTTAAGCCCTCAACATATATAATAAACTTTAAATTGAAATTTTTTATATTATGTTTTTCTTTTTTTTTTTAATCAAGAAATTATATTAGAGAACCAAAAGTTCTAAACAACGATTACAAAAAGAAGAGGCAAAGCTCGGAGCAAAAGAAAATTAAGCACCAAATACAAATTAAGAAAGATGTAACAAAGGTAATTTGCTAATCTCATAGAAGTTATATTTGGTTTGCTTAATTTTCCCAATAAATAACCACCTCCAAATAAGCGCCTTAATATTCCAAACCGTGTCGAAAATATTCCAACAATCATTTTGATAAATGATCTCATTCCTAAGTTATATTATGTTTTTCTTATTTTTATTCTTAACACTTTAAATGATATATTGTCATTTACTTCTCGTTAATTTTTAATACTTAGAGCTCGTTTGACCCAACTTTTTTAAGTCTTAAAAGTTACTTTAAAGTTAAAAATAAGAGCTTTTAAAATAAAATTAAAGTCGTTTGGTTATGATTATTTTTTAAAAGTTGTTTCAGGTGTGTGTGTATATATATATATATATATATATATATATATATATATATATATATATATATATATTATATAATGCGTATTAGTTAATTGTTATATTAACATCTATAAGTTAGTGCATATATATATATATATATATATATATATATATATATATATATATATATATATATATATATATATATATTATATAATGCGTATTAGTTAATTGTTATATTAACATCTATAAGTTAGTGCATAGTTGATGAAATTCATAATATTATTATTGAAAATCATTATACAATAAAACAAGATATAATATATAAAACGAATAAAAAGTTGGACAATACTAGTATCTACGAAAATAATGATGTAAACACAAGAAGAAAAAAAGAATAAATAAAACATAACTCTAGATGTTATGAACCGTAGAAAAAATTGAAAAATTTCTGTCTACTACATTAGCGCCATTTTTTTAAAGATAAGTGCTTTCGTTGGGATTCGAACCGCGATCACATGTTTTAAGCTCCGAAAAAGTTGGTTTCAACGCCTTTTTTACAAGCTCCTTTTATTCAATTCTTTGTTTTTAAAAAAAAGCTACTTTTTTTCATAAGAGCTTTATGAAAAATATGTTTGGCCCTCCATCTCCTCATAACAATTTTTTATATTTTATTTATTCTTTTTTCTTCTCTTTTGTTTACACCATCATTTTTGTAGATATTAGTAATGTCCAACTTTTTATTTATTTTGTATATTATATCTTATTTTATTGTATAATGATTTTTAATAGTAATATTATTAATTTCTTATACTATACACTAAATTATATATGTTAATACAACAATTAATCAATACGCATAAAATATATATATATATATATATATATATATATATATATATATATATATATATATATATGGGGTCAGGATCAAATGACACCAAGATGTCAAACTTAGTAAAATGACACATCTGATAACTCTTTACTGCATATACATATAACAAAATTCACCGTTGGATTGAAAGCTAACATCATATATATCATGTCCATAAAATTTAACATCAATTGGAAATCATTTGATATGTTAAAGAGAATGATCAATATTAACGGTTTTGTTGAAGTTTTGTTTTTTTTTTTTTTTTTTTTTTAATAAGCAATGGGATTATAAGGGAGTATTATGGATACTCCAAACCAAAAGGAACAAAGGGAAAACTCCTTCTACTCAAAACAATTGAGAGGAAGGATATTCCAAGTGTGAAAATTACAATGATCCCTAACGACATAATACGAATGAAGCCAATTCCAAGAGAATAAAACTATCCCCGAAATACATTCGGTAAAACGAAAAGACTCATTTCTAAAAATACTCGCATTACGTTTTAACCAAATATTCCACACCGTAGATAGCCAAATCACCGCAATGATAATTCTCTTAGCTTTAGCCTTCACCTTCTCAAAGAAATCAAAAAACTCCTCAAACTCTTCCAACACAAAATTGTCGACCGGACCAATCCACTCGTACACCTTCCTCCAAATCCTCGCAATGACAAAGCACCCTCCCTTCAAATGCGATAAATCTTCCTCCTCCGTTTGACAAAAAACACACAAACTCCCTCCCTCTACCAAAGAGATACCCCGTTTTATTAATTGGTCCTTCGTTGCCAATCTATTATGAGCGAGTCTCCATCCGAAAAAAAAGAATTTTCGGAGGGGCTTTAATGCTCCACAGAAATCCAACTCTCTTGAGAATAGTAGAATCTAAGGAGGGACTTTTAAGCTTTTCAACAAATCTATCATAGCAAGAATTTACTAGTTTTTATGCATTTCGTACACATATCAAACGATCTCCGATTGATGTTAAATTCTATACACATGAACTATGTCATAATAATTTTCAATCTAATGGTGAATTTTGTTATAATTAGATATGTGGTAAAGAGTTATCAAAGATGTCAAGTTACTAAATTTGACACATTGGTGTCATTTAATCATGTCTCATATATATATTTTACGAAATAACTTTTAAATTAAAAATAATTTTAAAGTTAAAAAAATAATCATAACCAAACAACTTTAACTTTATTTTAAAAGCTCTTATTTTTAACTTTAACTTTAAAGTAACTTTTAAGACTTAAAAAAGTTGGGCCAAACGAGCTCTATAGAATAACTTTAATTTGTTTTAAATAAACTGCATGCACATTAGTTGCAAATATTTGAGTTAATATTTTAAGTTGGAAAACAAAATTTGTCACAAACAAACTCCTTTTTTTCATAAACAAGAAATTGCTTAACCAACTTGAAATTAAATAACAATAATAATATTAGTACCATTCAGTTATCTAACTGCCTAGAAATACCGTTAGAGTTAGTTACTTGTAAAGTTTATGTATATATAGACTCACCGATCATTCATTTCAATATATTATCTTGTCAGAATTTGGATCTTAAAGGCATAGCATAAAATCATATACAGTCAGTCATTGAAAATCACTAGTTATGAATCCAACACAACCACCCGTTTCTCCGTCGCCACAAACTTCATTGCAGCCACCATCACCATCTTCCCCGCAACCACTATCACCATCCTCGTTGCAGCCACCACCACAATCTTTATTCCGGCAAAGGAATTCTTCATCACAGCCACCACCACCACATTCTTCAGTGCCACAAATGCAAGCATCATTGCAGCTAATGCCGCCGCCGCCGCCACCACCACCACCATTCTGGCGGTCCCCAGGCATAATCTTTGGTGTTGTTTATATTGGTTGGATGGTAAGAGAGTTCACTTTCTTTCTAACGTATTTATTTATCTGCGTGAGTAATTGTATCAATAAACATAAAGATTTATTTATTTTATTTATTGTTATTGTTATTGTTTCAGGTGTATTCTTGTATCCATGATGTACTTTTATTCATATCAACAGAAAAATCTTGATTTGGAATTTCAAGATTGAGAAGTGTGACTGAAGCTGGTCATTGTGATGATAATACATAGAAGACTGTTAACTCAAATTAGTTACGTTTCATTGATTTCAATTAGGAGATGTATATGAATCATATAATTAATATGATTGAAATACCCTTTTATTTTACTTTTCTTTTATTTTCATTTTATGTTACTTAGCATTGAAGACTAAGTGTGACAGTCAGACTATATTGTATCACACCTGTTCATAAATAAATGGTTGATATATTTTGTTCTTAAATAATTTTTCACGGAAATTTTATGTTTTCTGATAATCCGTGTTATTATAATTAATTAGAAACTAATTAGGTGTTGGAAATATTGAACTAAGGTTCATTCTATTAATATAGACTGTGAATAGACAATTTCGACTTTCAGAGCCAAAAATAGTATGAGCGTTTAATTGTCATAGCTCTTAAGTCCAGCATAAATTTTTCTAACCCAAAGTACAGTTCAGTTGCAATTGATAAAATTTTGAGAAAAGGAGATGCCACTGTGCCGGTCATATTTTACACCAACCCTGGCATTACTATTGCACCCCTCAGAGAAGTTTTTCCATTTAAATTTTAATTAAGATCCACCATGGCTCAATGTTTTATCCTCAATTCTCTTCCAAATTTGATTCGGAGCATGCTCTTCTCTAGGAAAAGAGGTCTTTGGTTTTGGTTTCTCAAGTTCGTTAGCATGGTGTGAGTAGTTATCATGTACCTCGAAGAATGAGAGTGGATACTATTTCTTCTCTTTCATAATCTTCTGAGTCAGGGAATTTGATCCGCTTGAGTTCAGTTAGTGTTGTCTCTCCATCACCTGATGACTCCCTGATTTTCACCTTTGTTCTTATATCTTCACATTTTGGGCTTCGGGTGCTATACTCAAACTCTGCTCCCATTTAGAATCAGTCGGCATCATTTTATTCCACTCCTCTAGGATCAGGTTCTACTAGATCTTATACTTCAATTGACTTTTATTTGTAGGATAGTGTTCCTATGCCTATACTAGAGGGATGCACGAGCTCGCATGGTTTTATATTACTTTAATTTTCCTATTTTTTTTCTTGTTTTTCTTGAAAATGCATGTTAAGGTGTGGAAGAAGTTATTAAGGGTTCAACGAAGATTTCTTTGTGAGTAGTGTGAACGGAGATGCAATTTAATTTTTGGATTAAATGGATAATGTCTGCAAACCTAAGCATAAAGGTGGACTGGGGGTCCGAGATCTTTGTTTGGTTAACTTGGCCTTGTTCGCCGAATGGAGGTGGATATTGTTCTCAAGCGCTACTAGTATTTGATATGAGATCTTGAAGGCTAGATATGGAGCTCTTGTTGTTTCCTCCTTTTTAGGTGGTCAATTTTCTATGTCTCATTCTCTATCGACGTGGTGGAACAGAGTGCTTGTTCCTAGTTTAAAAAAGATGTATCCTTTGATTGGTTTTCATATAGTATTTGTAAGAGACTGGAATATGATCTCGACAATTCTTTTTAGGATGACCCTTGTATCAAATTCATACCTCTTAAAGTGAGGTTCCCTAGGCTCTCAGTATCTCTGAGCAATAAGATTTGTTAGTGAGGTTGGTATGTGGGAGGATGGTGTTTTGGTTTGGGATCTAAGGTGTAGGAGTTTTTTTTTTTAGTGTTTAAGAGCCCAAATATGTTATTGATAGTCTTTTTCTTATCCTGGATACAACTCTCTCTTTGAATAGAGATAAGTGGTGGAGGCGTCATGCTAGTGCTAGGCATGAGTTGTTCTAGTTAGCCTCGTCTTTTTTATCCAACATGATATTTTTTTTCCTTCTGCCCCTTCCTTCCACTACGAGGATTTGATCTTTCCTCTCTTCTTGGTTTGTTGGGCCCTTTTAAAGTGACATTTTTCTTGGCAATTTCTAAAAGATAAAATTCCCACTAGATAGAACTAGTTTAATCGTGTGGTTATAGTTGATCCACATGAGGGTATCTTGTCCTATGTGTAAGGGGTTGGTAGAATCAATTTATCATCTTTTTGTTAATTTGTGAGGTGGTTTCATTTAAGAGGTATAGAATTTTTAAGTGGTTCGATTGATTAATGTTCACCATAGTGATCATATGTCAGATCATAGCAAGCTCTTTTGAATATATTTGGATTTTTCTTTCTTTTAATGGGTTATTATTTTTGTTTAATTATTGTTATTATTGATGTATCAGTGGTATTAAATTGATACTTCTCGTGTTATCTAATTGCATCATTTGTTTATGTTTATACCATTCAAACTTATTAATATATCTTAAATAGTTTTATTTATTACTATTTTGTGCTAGAAGCAGAAATTGATGTTGATCGATGACGTAGAACTTTGGAATCAGTGAGGCGAATCTCTAGTACAGTGGCATAGAGTGGATCTGCAAGGTTATCATTCCAACAATCAAGTCAGTTATAAATTCTAAGATAAGAATCCCATAAGTTTGTCTAGCGATTCTGGGAGTGGTTATTCCCGTCATTAAGTAAGGGCAAAAGTCTGTTCTAGTTTAATTTCTTACCACCTAGTTACTAATCAATCAACCCAAATTTTATACATGTCTCTAATGATTCCATGTTGGAGAAGCTTTCTAGTGATTCTCTCTGGGTAGGGCAGCTTCCATCAATGAAATCTCCTTCGACGTTTTTTTTATGATGAAGCGGGAGAAGATCGTGCAATTAGCCTTACCCTCACATCATCTGAAGTTGCAGGAGCTTTAGCTTCTCATGCTTTACTTACCTCGAAGGTGGAGGTTACACTTTTGAATAGGGAGGAAGTCCAATTGAATTCCCTTACTCCCGAAGAGGTTATGATGAATAGAGATTTAAAGACTCTTTATTGGGGTCTTGGCTATGAGGTGAGGTTTGGCCCTATTAAAGTGATGTCTTCTCAAAAGAGAAAACAGTCCATTGATACTTGCACTATTATGGGTGCAATCAGTAGCCTATACATGAAAGAAGTTTTTGGTGAGGGTGGAGTCATACTCTTTTTTAACAAGAAGAAGGTTAGTTTTATTGCCAAAGAGTGTGAGGCTCAGGGTGTAAAAGTTGCTCCTCAGACCCGGGTCGTCCACTACTACAAATAACACTTTTTATGACAAAGCTTTCACCTTAGCCAGAAAAAAATTGAGGTATTATGCCAAGGCGCCCATGTTTTATTTTATTATAAAAAGAAAACAACATACTCCCTCAGTTTTTAAAAACACAGAGGGGAAAAAAATCAGGATACGCTTCGAATCCCAGCTATTGCAGTTTAGGCTTTTATTTGTTTATAAGTGACTATATGATCTATCCCTTCGGTTTCCATAAAAATCGAGGGATAACATAATCAGATTTTACTATAAAAGCACTCATTAAACAAATTTTACCCTAATCCTAACTTATATGTTGTCGCCCCAAACTAGTACGCGTTATTCTTTGAGATGGATTGCAAGATAGAACAAATCTCCAATGTTCTTTTATCCTTAAACAAAATATTTTTTCTGTTCTTGAAATATATCTCACATAATAATGTTGATGTCATTATTGTATTTTTGGAACAAACCTAAGTTAAAGAAGGGAGCTCAACCTTTAAAAAGTAATCAGTTGACATATTGCAAATCTAGAAAACCATTCTTGCTTCAACTTAAACAAAGAATGGAGTTGCTCAGCCTTTGAAAAGTTAAACAAAGAATGAAGCTTAACCTTTGAAAAGATATATGCAACAAAATATGGAATTGCACCGATGAATCTTACACAGATGTGATGTTTTAAAAAATAGATATCTTTCACCTCGACTTTATTCTAAAACCGAGGGGCTTACTTAATTTATTTTATTTTTCTATTGAAAATATAAAATACGTTTCCCCTCATTTTTTTTAAAACCGAGGGAATATGTTACACCTCTATAACAACGAATCTCCACCCTACATTCTTAAAGGAACGACGCTCAAGATATTGTCAAGACATCAGTCCACGACAAAATATCTACATCTACCATTTTATATCTTTCGTGTGAAAGCATTTGCCTTGATAATATTTTCTCAAGATAATGAAATTTTGGAACTTAAAAAATCTTGAAAAAATTCTCAGTGATGGATCGCAAGTGCAAAAAATCATTTTTGCTTCAAGTTAAATAAACAATAGATAACAGCCTTTGAATAAATTATTAAAAGTTTTTTATGCAGCAAAACTATTGAACTTCAAAAGAATGCACCCAAAAGGTATGCACATTTTTTTCCAACAGGATCTGGATTAGAGTGAAATGTGTTGTTTTCCAAGAACAATAACTACTATAATAACACTGCAATCTGCATTTGTTGTAATAATGTAATTTAATATTCTGTGTAAACTATGTAATATAAAAAAATGCATATGTACATTTTACCTCGATTTTTTCATAAACCGAGGGAATAATTTTGGCGTGATCATTAAGAATATTAATCACCATCCTGAAACAAATTTGTGCCGTCCATTTTATGAGTATCAACGCTCATGACACTTCCATTAATGATCCAAGTGAAACCCAAGCGACATCCATTATAAAAGCATGATGACACTTCAATAATTTGAAGATCTAAAATCTAGATCTTCCGGGAGTTTGATTTTTATCTAGATCCCTTGGAATTTGATTTTTATTTTAATTTTAATTTTAATATTATGTGTAAACAATGTAATATTTTGGGTAAACAATTTAACAATTTTAAATAAAAAATAATATTACCCCTCGGTTTTCTAAATAAACCGAGATATTAGATACAATAGTTTTGAAAATAATAAAAGTGCTGCTGTCGGGGTTTAACTCATGTGCATATAACTTTACCCCTCGAATTTTAAATTATTGAGGTGTTAAATGATAACTTTTCATGACGCCATTCGTTACCTTGCTTCTTTAGCCAATGTTAAATTTATTTTGCGTATGAGGTGTTATGTGTTATTTGTTGTAGTGGTCACTTCCCTCCTGTTGGTCCTACCATGCCTGTTATCGTTGAGGCTTTCCATATCACTTTTGGACCTAGGCAGCCTTCTTCTAGGGAGGGATGTTGTCGTTATTGTTGAGGGCTAGTCTCGCTCCTCTCTCAATCCTTTTCCGCCAAATAAAAAAGGAATAGGGATGAAAAAGCAAAGTCTATAAAAGAATGAAATAAACGAAATTAATAGAATTTAAGGTTAAATGTATGATACCCCTGCCATTGTAGCGAATTTTGATTTTAAAAGAGGAATATAAATCTTTATATAATGGAGTAAACTGAATCTCACCTATATTATAAGGGGTAAAGTGATATTAACCCTAGATTTTATGGCACTTAAAATATTCCTTAACTAATAGATTTTTAAAAATACAAACTATAAGTTTTTAATATAATTTTTTTATAAAATTATTAAAATTATATATTAATATTATTTATATTTTTATGAAATATAATTATAATTTTATTTTAATATATAATATAATTATGAGAGTTCCTATATTATATAATAAATGATACTAAAAATATATAATAAATTATATTGATCTGGTCATCTGGAAAATATCATAATATAATTGAGAAATAAATATCTATTTTATCTTAATATGCGACGGAAAAAATCAATAACGTGGGGATAAAATTTTAATTCAATGAAATAAAATAATATATTCTTATTAAATAATGTAATTTTATAAATTTCCATAAAATTTTAAAATTATTTAATATTCTATTTAATAACTTCAGTTAGACGTATATTAAGTTTTTGAATAAATTACGCATCCTTATTACAAAAGACACATTATCCTCCCTTGACAAATAAAATACAATACAAGCACATTCCTTTTTTTTTTTTTAATTTTCTGTCAACAACTATTAATATATGTTGGATAAATTTATTTATTACATAATACACTGATGTTTGAAATCATAAACTACAAAATTATTTGCAATCAATTTAAAAAAAGAAGACTTTAGTGTTCAATCGCAATTCACATCAAAAATTGTGAATTTTGTAACGACTAAGGCAATACAGTGTATTTTATTCTATGTTATTTAAAATATGAGTAATGTCCACTACTCAATTAAATAAATAAAAACAAAAGTTAACCAACTACAAAAATTCACAAGCTGTGTGAGACAGTTATAACGGAATTTCTACGAGTCAGTTATCCGTTATATATCAGTTATAGTTAGTTTTTATATACTAATCATTCTTTATATACAGCATACAATTATACACACTGTAACTGAAAGTCACTTGCTATGGATCCAAAACAAGCTTCCGGCACCCCACCGCCACCGCCGCCGCCACGCCACTCCCCAAAGAAAAAGAATGAACATTGGGTTTGGAGAAGAAAAGATAAAGCAGAAACACTGGATTCAAAGAAACAAGAAGTAAAAGAATCAACAAATTCAGAAAAAGAAAGATCGCCGTCTCATTCTCAACCACCACCACATCCATCATCATCATCACCACCACCACATCCATCATCATCATCACCACCACCACATCCATCATCATCATCACCACCACCACCACCACCACCACCACCGCCATCTCATTCCAATGCACCACCGCCACAAGGACCAACAACAATCGATTATATTGCACCAATACCTTCACCGCGGCCACCACAACAACCTTTATGGCAGCGAAGGCAAGCTTCACTGCACCTACGAACATCATCCTCCCGTTCTTTTGCACCACCCTCTTCAAGACAGGAACCACCGCAATCTATGTTGCAGCGATGGCTATCGGAGCTACCATTCCCAGATCTACCACCACCACCATCATCATCCTCATCAGACGATTCTACTACATCATCTCCTTCATCGCAGCCAAGATCTCCTACTTTATCCGTGCCAGTGCGACCAACATCTAGGGTATCTCCTTCATCATCACAGAATGCCAATAGCACTGTATCATTTGCTTCAAGGAGGGAGACATCAAACAGTGACCTCAACATAATTTGCTGCGACCGATATGACGTACTTATTACGGGATACTATTTTCATGATATTCATCGTCGCATGCACAACTCCCATATGTATTGCTGCGAAGGCTTTCGCAGACACCGAGTCTTTCATCATACCAGTCGAATGCACTATTATTACGGTGAAATGGTAGCGCACCATAACATGAGAATGTCCAATCTTTTCCAATCCATGCTGGTTAACCGTTCATCTCTGTTGTATAATAGTCTCAGGTGTACTTGTATGCATTATGATTAGGAATTTCAAGATTTAGATCTGTGATTGAAGCTGGTCATTGTGAATTTCTCTAGTGATGAATATGATCTTGTGTTATACATATTCTTTTGAATTTGTGTAGTGACTCTTATATAGTCAATATCATTTTTAGGCTTTTAATGTTCATGCAAAAACCTAATTAGTTTGGTTTCCTTGTCTAATCTAGTGATGAATATGGTATTTCTATCATATATTTTCTGATCAAATGATTGAAAAAAACCATTGGATTTCTAACATTCTGCATGAAGTTGTGAGGACTTGATTTTGTTGTTTAGAATGTGAAAATGTTCATGCGCTTAAGTTATTTATGTATGATTGTAAGTTGGTTTGAATATGTTTGTGATGGAAAGTGACTGTATGTGAATGAATGCATAGTATTGTGATCATTTGATCAGTATATTCTTGAAAGATGATTTTTCTGTGTGTGGTTGAGAGATTGTAGACTAATTTGTAAGTTTGTGTTAGATTAATGCTCATAATATAAGTGATGGATAAGATAGATAAATTTCACAAATTCTTGAATTAAAAAAATACCCAAAAAAAAATGCAATTGATATAAATTAAGGGGACAACTTCTCTACCCATCACAAAAAGATGGGTAGTGTACATTCCACCAATCAGATGTCACCATTTAATTTTTTTGTATTTAATTATTTATCATATAGAATAATTGTTTGATGTTTTCAATGCATTTTACACTAAAGGTAACCTTACCCACCTTTTTGAGGTGGGTAAATAAGAATTCACCATAAATTAATGAGATAGTATAGGTGTTAGGTAATGTAGATTAATGAAAACCATTTTTCTGCCCCCTTAACAGACTTGTGATTCCAAATACAAAAGTCAAAATCAATTCACATGACTTCTGGTTCATTTGATTTTAATCATACACCACTTATTAACATTTTTACCCCTTTGTATTTTTTAAAAATCTATTATATGCGTGATATAAGTAGTTGAAGACTCCACACCTATGATCGAGAAACAAATCTATGATCGAGAAACAAATAAAAAATTAACTCACAAGTAGTTGAAGACTCGACACCAATGATCGAGAAACAAATAAAAAATTAACTCACAAAAATCTACTTCAAAATTCACAACCAAAGTACAATAAATCAATTATATTATTAGACCAAGTATACTTCATATATAAAACGAAATAGAAGACCATCCAAAAGAACTTGAATCTTGAAGTTTGACAAAGGCATAGAGTGTATGAATAAAGACGACACAAGATCGTAAGCCTCACTTGCGCTACACTGGATTAGGTTTGAGGGGAAACTATTTCTAGTCGCTCAATAACTATCGACGCAACCCAAAAATGTATAAAACCAAAAGATGCTAAGCCCTTTTATAAAACATTTTCATTGGTATATCTTGGTGAGGTGAAGTCAATGACGTCATGGACAAAGTTTTATACCTACCGCTATAAAACAAAGACTATGTTAGAGTACTTTAGTGAACAAGCATAGACAAACTCTAGGAGAACACCTGATTTGAGAAAATAATTGAAGAATGACAGTCACATGACAAATTGAATTAAACTCTAACATTTGTTCATCTAAATGACATGTTTATATTTGAAGATTCTAGGCGTCCAAAAACTAGAAAAATCCCTATATAAGGAATTATATACGCAAATTTAGGGACAGACTATTCTTTAACTGTAATACCTCTCATACATGATAATCACTCATTTATATGTAAAAATATTTGGAGGTATCACTACCTTCCCGCTCAAGCTGACGAACTAGTGAGATTTCCCATTTCCAAAATGTAATCAGATTCATAAATGTAGTTCATGCATTTGTAATTAAAATATCAATGCGATGATATAACTCAAAAAAATTATTTTAAAAAAAATACAATTCAAAATCTTAAGAGGTTTTAGATTGTCGGACATGTTATTTTACTTGCATTTTTTCGTAAAACGAGGTAAAATTGTGGACTCACGCCCTCTAATATAAGTCGACTTCGCTTATCCTATTTTATATAGGCTTTTGCAGGTACATATTTTTGTTACAACTATTAGTCTTTACGAATGTCACCTTCATTTTTTTGCAAGGCATGTCAAGATTTTATGAATCCACCCTCAACTATCTCTAACGTTTAATTATAACAACATAGTTCATCCATGGAGTAAAGCATATCCTCCAGGGCTTTGGCATCACCGCTACCACTGGTATCCTCTAATGTAGAGGATGGAGCTCTCCTGTTAACCATAGTTGAGGTAGGGTAGGTATAATAGTGGAAGGTAATAGTGAGTATAGTGATTGTGATGAAGAAGGTGTGGCCCATGTTAGTTTTACCTAGGGTAAGGGATTATCAGAGGCCTTTGTAGGTTTATAATAGTTTAGGGTGACCAGAGCTTGCTCACAACGACGAGAGGCCCTGTATGGTGATGCTTATGGTGTTTTAGGTGGTTTAGAGGATCTGCTCAAGTTAGGTGAGATGTTATGTATGTAAGTGTAGTCATGTAGGGTATGAATGAGTTATGTGAGTTAGAATATTTCCTTTTCTTTCGTTAAGGGAGAAGTATATATAGAGGCTTTTTGGGTATACGGTTTAGAAACCCATTGAGGCAATAGTCGCTTCCCCTTGCGTAGGGGAGACTGTTGACTAGCTATACTTTTTAGGGAGTCGTAGTATCACTCCTTCTCATATGACTAATGGGAGGTTAACGGTACTATACACGTCACATTCCGAAGTGCGAGCCCCCATGTTCTATGAAGATATCACCCGAGCGATGTCATGTCAGGCAAGGACCCTTGCGTCTTCCCTGTATGGGTCTTTCACAAATATAACACTACATAAATGATACCAAAAATTAATTAAGTATATAATTTATCAAATTGATATCAAAAAGATATCATATCTTTTTGTCTTAATGTGTAACGAAAAAATTAATGTGTCACGTTTTGGGCGAAATTTCGATTCTGCACCAAATAAAATATTATATTTTTATTAAAATATTTGTGACGAAAAAATTGTCACTAATTCCATCTTAATTTAGTTATATTGAGACGAAAAAAACTTCGTTATAAATCTTTATTTTAATTTGATTTTTTTTTCTATTAGTAGAGTAGTTAGTGAGATGTGATTAACCTATTGTAATAAACTGTTCTCTTATTTTGAAACTAAAGTAATTATAGAAATATTATTTGATACAATTTAAAATATGCATGCATATATCTATATAAAATTTAAAGTAAGTTACACTTTCCTCTTTTGAGAGATACTTGTATTACACTATCCTCCTATTACCCTAGGATTTCGACTTACTAATAAATGGGCAACTAAGGCCCAAAATTGGCAATTGGGCCTCAATTTGGTAAAAAGGCCCCAAATTGGTAATTGGGCCTCAAGTTAATATCTACATTACCAGCTGAGTCGAAGCGATTCGACCAAATAACGTTTAGTAGTCGAAGCTGTTCGACTAGGAAGATCGTCTGAGGTTTTAGCGTTCGACCAGACCAAAAGGATGCGAAGACTTAAGGATTTTTGGCTGCAGAAACTGAAATGGAAGTCGAGAAGCAGTAGAAGTTAAGGAGCAGTTTCAGGCAGTTTTCTGGCAGTTCTCACAAGACGCGTGGAAGTCTCACAATTGAAGATCTTGCATGTCGAAGACACGTGTTGACTGATAATCAGTCGACTGTTAGTAGTAGTTATTTTATTTTTCTATTTAAGCAAGTTTCATAGGAATAGTTAGAGGTCCGCATTTTCTACATAAACACAAGTAAACTCAAATCTCTGCGCAATGAGTAACGAGTGCAACTTTGGAATGTACGTATGCGTACCAGTTTAATTAAATGCAATCATTTTACACTACATTTTATCTTTCAGTGCACATTTACTGTCTTTCTTTTTTATTGCTTTGATTTACTTTAAAGCCTTTAATTTCAGTGCTTACTTTTACGTTAAAGTCACTATTTTACATTTAATACAAATCAGATACACATAACATAACAAAATAAAGCAATCAGTCCTGGAGTATTCTAGTTGACTCCGCAAAGTAACCTTTAAAAAGGAAACTAGCGCTTGTTTACCTTTTTTCTAGGTAAACAAATTGGCACGCCCAGTGGGACCCGTCGATTGTTCTTTATTTTTCTTTAGTTATGAATGATATTAAGAAGTGGTCGGAAATTAACTAACATGGCTGAAGTTAATACAAATAATTCTGATCTTTCTGGAAATCAAGGAGGTGTTCTGAATGGAGGAACACCACAAAATGCCGCAGATTCGTCCCCAGTTGGAACAACAAATACTGGTGGATCGACGGCAGCAATAATGATATCATCACCAACGAATGTACGGTCACCATTGAATCCATTACGACCGCCGTTTCATGGAATAATGCCTCCACTAGGTTTTAACCCTCAGTTTGGAATGCCCACGTCTATGATGCAAGGTTTGCATGCAAATCCTTCATTATATTCTGACAGCATGATGGCTACAAGCACATCAAATCCGGGGGGTCGACCTATAGGCATAGGATATAATCACCAGGTTTTGCCATCTTTAAGTACTACGTCAATGTTGTCAATTCGACAACAAATGGACGAAAGTAATCATGAAATGGTGAATACCCTTACTCAACAAATGGGAACTGTTTTTACTCCCATGATTAATAACACAAATCAAAGTTATGAAATATTGGCGGGACAAATGGCCAGAATTGCAGATTTCTTTGGAGCGCCCCCACAACCAAACCTTTCGACTACTCAAGGGTCGAATGTGAGAGGGGTCGAACCTATAGGACAAGGAGATCAAATTGAGCAAGAGATCCCTAGAATAGTACAAAGGCATCAAGATGCTGACCAGGTTCTTAGGAACATCCAGCAAGATGTCAATGTTGGACACAATAATATCTCTAATGTAGTCGAACAAATTTTAGTCCAAAATGGGATAAATGTAGGTTTGCATAGACCAAATTTCGTTTCCCCGTTGTCAGAATATGTAAGGCAAACAGAATTGCCTAGGGGGTGGAAAGTCCCAAAATTCACCAAATTTGCTGGTGAGACTGGCGAGTCGACGGTCGAACATATTGCTAGGTTCCAGACAGAGGCTGGAGAAATAGCAAACAATGAAAATTTAAAGATGAAGTATTTTCCGAGTTCTTTAACGAAAAATGCATTTACTTGGTTCACGACCTTATCTCCCCAATCTTTGTTCTCATGGAACCAATTAGAACGATTGTTTCATGAACAATTTTATATGGGGCAGTCGAAAATTAGCTTGAAAGAATTAGCAGAAGTTAGACGAAAGGGTACAGAACCAGTCGATGACTATCTAAACCGTTTTAGGTTACTAAAAGCTAGATGTTTTACACAAATTCCTGAACATGAGTTAGTCGAAATGGCTGCAGGTGGGTTAGATTATTCTATAAGGAAGAAATTAGACACCCAACATTTGAGAGATATGGCACAACTGGCAGATAGGGTACGCCAGGTCGAAAGGCTGAAGGCTGAAAAGGCTAGGGCTAATAAGTATCATAAGAAAGAAAAAATAGCTTATGTTACTACAAGTGAGTTCGACTCTAATAGCGACAGTGAATACGAAGAGGGAGAGGTCAACGTGGCTGAATTAAAGCCAGGGCCACCATATATCTGTAAATTGCTTAAACCTTCAAAAGATAAAAATCTGGTTGAAAGTAAGAATGAAAAATTTTCTAGTAAAACGTATTCATTTGATATAACAAAATGTGATGAAATATTTGATTTGTTGGTTTCTGATGGGCAAATCATAGTACCCCCGGGACTTAAAAATCCTCCTCTTGAACAAAAGAAAAAAAAGAGGATTTTGTAAATTTCATAATTTCTTGGGTCATAAAACTTCTCAATGTGTCCTTTTCAGGGATTTAGTGCAAAAAGCTTTGAAAGAAGGAAGGTTACAGTTTGGAGAAAAGCCAAAGTCATCAATGCAAGTTGATACTGATCCTTTGCAAGTCGAAGAGGCTCACTATACTGAGCTTGCCGATGTGATGATGGTCGAGACTACTGATGGTTTCGTTAGAAAGCAAAACGGCGCTACTGATGGCAAAGTTTTGAACATGGTTTATCCTGAACCAAAAGAGAGTCTTTTGAAATTCCTGGAGAGATGCCACAACAACAACTCTCAAGTTGGATTATGTCCAAGGTGTGATGCTGTTTTCAATGTCGATGCTGCAAACAAAGTGAGGTTCGACCCTCGTCGAGGCAAGAATCGTCAATTCATGTATACAGGAGAAAACAGTGGTCGAAAGGCTGGAGAATACAGGAAGATGTTTGAAAAACCAAGGACTTTCCGTCCCAAGACGGATGTCCCTGAAGACAAATGGGTGAAACCCATTAACTTCAGAGGTAAACGTCCAGAATGGCAGATTCAAGGCGATGGAACCAATGCTGAAGGTTCTTGGACTGATAGTGGATCTAAAAGAAAAGATTACATATCTCCGAACTACAAAGGAAAGAACCCCATGACTCGAACGCAATGGAGGCGTTACCAAAAAAGCCACAAGAATGGACAAGAGGGTTCAAAAATGGTGCAGGCAGGATTTTCTCACTATCAGTCAAAACCCTTTCATAGGAAGTTGACTGAGGAGCAGGCTAAAATAGCAAATGAAAGATTAGCTGCTGGGATGATCCTAGGAAAGAAATTGATCAAAGAATTGGTCGACGACGATGCTCCAATCCCCAATACAGAAAAAGAGCCTGAGTATTCTCCATTGTCAGGCGAAGAAGTCGATGATAACTTTGACATAGAGTTAGATGAATTGCTAATCGACTGTGGGATTGTTTCTGTACTCCCGGTTGAGTTCGACAGAATCTCTGAGGTATCTGAGAATGAAGATGATTTTCTTCCTGACGAGAATGTGGAAGAAACACCTGTTTGTTACTATGTGATGGGAAAAGGAGTGGTAGAAGAGCAAAAGGCTGTGTTTGAGAGGCCAGGTCGAGGAATGATGTATCATTTGAAGCCTTTATTCATAAGGGTGAAAGTGGATGGTGTTCCAATAAATAAAGTGTTTGTCGATGGTGGGGCTGCTGTAAACTTAATGCCCTATTCTTCACTTCAGAAAGTGGGAAAGACCGACACAGACTTAAGACCACATAATATGGTACTGTCTAATTATGAGGGTAAGACAAGTGGAATACTTGGAGTAATTCAAGTAAAACTAGCTGTTGGTTCGTCTGTCAGGACAACCGTCTTCATGGTGATTGCATCGCAGGCAAATTTTAAACTGCTGTTGGGTCGAGAATGGATCCATGGTATTGGGGCAGTTCCTTCCACCTTACATCAGCATGTGGCCATTTGGAGGTCAGATGGTATAGTGGAGAATATTGAAGCTGATCAAAGTTATTACAAAACTGAAAGTGGTCGCAGACACTTCGACCAGCATTTGGCAAATGTAGCTCCTTGCTACAAAGCAGAAGATGTATATCCTTCTGATGAAAGTGTGTCTAAGTATCTGAACTTAGACCCAAATTATGGTTTCATTTGGAATAAAGAAGATCCTAATGAACCATTGAACCATGAAAGTCCTCCAGAGCAGAGGACGACAATCAAAGACGATGACCACTAAGTCAGAATACCTGGCTCGAATAACGGCCTATTTGGCCGGGAACAAAGAAAAAGCGGCTTTAGAAGCCTAACTAGAGAAAAATATGACGATTGAGGCCATGATAGTAAAAAATGAAAGCGATCAAGAAGTCGATCACCAAGTCGAACGACTTGATGGGATATACGATGACGAACCTTTAGGTTTCGAAATGGATCCATCAGGATCGGTAAAAAGGATGCAAGCTCAAGATCCTCTTGAGGAAATTGACTTAGGTGATGGAGTCATTAAAAGGCCTACTTATGTAAGTACAAGGCTTACAAGTGACCTAAAGACCAAGTTGATTCGACTTTTGAAAGAATACAAAGATTGTTTTGCATGGGATTACAATGAAATGCCTGGTTTAAGTCGACAGGTGGTGGAGCATCGACTACCATTAAACCCAGGGAAGAAACCTATCAAGCAGCTTCCTAGAAGATTTGCGCCAGAGGTTATGGAAAAAATCAAAATAGAAATTGAAAGATTGCTGAAAAGCAAGTTTATTCGAACTGCGAGGTATGTCGAATGGTTAGCTAATATAGTGCCTGTCATAAAGAAAAATGGTAGCTTTCGTGTATGCATAGATTTCAGAGATTTAAATAAGGCTACTCCTAAAGATGAATATCCCATGCCAGTTGCTGAAATGTTAGTCGACTTTGCAGCCGGATTTGAATATCTCAGTTTATTGGATGGATATTCAGGCTATAACCAAATTTTTATAGCTGACGAAGATGTACCTAAGACGGCGTTTCGATGCCCAGGTGCTTTAGGAACTTATGAGTGGGTGGTAATGCCTTTTGGTTTAAAAAATGCTGTAGCTACATACCAACGAGCCATGAATTCCATGTTTCATGATTTTATTGACAAGTTTATGCAGGTTTATATTGATGATATTGTAATAAAATCTAACTCTGAAAATGGTCACTTAGACCATCTTCGACAATCTTTTGAACGTATGAGGAAATATGGACTCAAAATGAACCCTTTAAAATGTGCTTTTGGTGTACATGCAGGGGATTTCCTAGGCTTCGTGGTTCACAAGAAAGGCATTGAGATAAACCAAAATAAGACGAAAGCAATCTTGGAGCTAAAGGCGCCAGAAACAAAGAAACAACTCCAGTCATTGTTGGGGAAGATTAATTTCTTGAGGAGATTCATCTCAAATCTAAGTGGCAAAACGAAGATATTTTCACCACTTGTGAAACTCAAGAACCAAGATCAATTCAAATGGGAACAAGAACATCAACAGGCATTCGACCAAATAAAAGCTTATTTAACTAAGCCTCCTATTTTGTTACCCCCCAATAGGACAAAAAGTATGAAGTTATACATAGCTGCATTAGGCTCGACAATTGGGAGTATGTTGGCCCAAGAAGATGATAATGGCGTCGAAAGAGCCATATATTATCTAAGTCGAACCCTAGTAGATGTTGAAACTAGGTATAATGATATTGAAAAATTATGCTTATGCTTGTATTTCTCATGTAACAAACTTAAGCAATATATAAAGCCTGTTGATGTGTATGTGTCTTCTCATTGTGATATTATTAAACATATGTTGTCTAAACCAATTTTGCATAGTCGAATTGGTAAGTGGGCCTTAGCGCTAACTGAATTCTCCTTAACATATGTTCCTTTAAAAGCTATGAAAGGACAAGTTGTGGCTGATTTTATAGTCGACCATGGGTTAGTCGAATTGTCTGTAAATTAAGTCGAGCAAACTAACTGGAAATTGTTTTTTGATGGTTCTAGTCACAAAAATGGGTCAGGCATTGGAGTCCTAATCATTTCCCCTAAGGGACTTCCAACTAAGTTCCATTACAAAATGAAAGAAGTATGCTCTAATAATGAAGTCGAATATGAAGCCTTGATTACTGGTTTGAAAGCCCTAATAGATTTGGGGGCAACCCGGGTTGAGATTCGAGGTGATTCCGAATTAGTGATTCGAAAAATCAAGAAAGAGTATAAGTGCATTAAAGAAAATCTAATAATGTATTATGCAATCGTGATACGCTTATTAGAAAGCTTTGAACATGTTGAGATCTTGCATGTACCAAGATCCAACAATTACATTGCCAATGAATTGGCACAAATTGCTTCTGGGTATAGAGTTTCTAAAGACAAGTTGAAAGATATGGTCGAGATCAAGAATAAAGAAACTCATGAAGTATTAAATAAATTGGGTCAATTGTCGACGTCAAAAGTCGAGGGGGTAGATGATGATGTTGAAATTAAAAATTTGTATGCCTTGGAAACTTTTGCCATCAACAATATGACTAATGCTGAGGGTGTATTGTTGAAAATTCACATAAGAAAATAAAAGACCAAGAGATTATATTAAAATGGCTAAATCGAGCCAATCATTACAAAAGTTCTTAATAAAGAGCATTGGCCAGTCATTACAAAAAGTGCCTTCATAAAAGGCGCAGTCATTACAAAAAAAAAAACTGGCAAACCCTAAAGCCACTAAAATATCCAATATTAGTGAACTCTTTGGTCGATGTCCTCCAAAGATAGTAGAGGCAGACTTTCGGCTTCGAACATCTCTACGCGCCCGGCCCTGCGCATTTTCCTCACTACACCTTGTTTGAGAAATAGGTAAGACAAGAATCTTCCATAAGGAAGATAAGTCACCATTCCTTGACGAGAGGCCGTCGAAGAGACAGCTTACACGAGTTGTTTAAAAATCAAAAGAGGAAAGTTGATTTTCTTCCCTTGAAGAGCACAAGAAATGAACTCCAAGTCTTCCACCATGATGTTATTTTTATTATGGTTGCGCGGACGAAAGTTGCCTACCAAAAGTTGGTGCCAAATTTTGATAACCCTGGCACTAAAGGGGTCATTGTCCATGAGATCCCTTAACATGTTAGAAGTGTTCATGTCGAAGATGTTGTCAACAAACGTTGCACCGGTATTGCTGCATTTCAACAAATCAGAGATTGTTGAGGGAGTGATGCTGACATGAGCCCCTCGAATGGTGGAGGTTATAGTAGTCCTCCCTTCTGGATCTATGCGCAAAGATGCAAATCTCCAGAACTCAATCAGCATGCAGGGATAGATGTTTCCATCTAGAATTTCAGGATAAAATGCAAGCCCCTGGCTGGCATAGAGGGCACGAACATTGATATGATTCGCATCAAACTCTTCTGCAGAAAGCTTGAATTCTTTCTTAATGCAGGATCTTATGTTGGCATTTGTTAAAGGTTGTGCCATAGTTTGAAAAGATTGAAAAGATGAAAGAGTTTAAGGTGTTGTGCGTAAGGAGATGTAAAAAAGAAGTGGAAGGAATGAGGCTATATATAGAGAATGTGTAGTTACTTCAGCAAGACAAACGTGGGGGAAGGAAGTTAGAAGATCAAAAATCGTATTAAATATCTTGGAAACTGACACAAGCAAGCTGGAAGCAGTTATAGCCCATTAACCTAGTGTTTAGGTAATAATTAATGCCTGGGAAAATGAAGCGTAATCATGGCGTAATGGGAAGTAACAAAAGTCGAAATCTAAGGAAGAACTGAAACGACATTTCTTCTCTTTCCTAAAGTCAGTCGAAAGAAGTCGCTTGGAGGGGCAATTTGTTACCCTAGGATTTCGACTTACTAATAAATGGGCAACTAAGGCCCAAAATTGGCAATTAGGCCTCAATGTAGTAAAAAGGCCCCCAAATTGGTAATTGGGCCTCAAGTTAATATCTACATTACCAGCTGAGTCGAAGCGATTCGACCAAATAACGTTTAGTAGTCGAAGCTGTTCGACTAGGAAGATCGTCTGAGGTTTTAGCGTTCGACCAGACCAAAAGGATGCGAAGACTTAAGGATTTTTGGCTGCAGAAACTGAAATGGAAGTCGAGAAGCAGTAGAAGTTAAGGAGCAGTTTTAGGCAGTTCTCACAAGACGCGTGGAAGTCTCACAATTGAAGATCTTGCATGTCGAAGACACGTGTTGACTGATAATCAGTCGACCGTTAGTAGTAGTTATTTTAGTTTTCTATTTAAGCAAGTTTCATAGGAATAGTTAGAGGTCCGCATTTTCTACATAAACACAAGTAAACTCAAATCTCTGCGCAATGAGTAACGAGTGCAACTTTGGAATGTACGTATGCGTACCAGTTTAATTAAATGCAATCATTTTACACTACATTTTATCTTTCAGTGCACATTTACTGTCTTTCTTTTTTATTGCTTTGATTTACTTTAAAGCCTTTAATTTCAGTGCTTACTTTTACGTTAAAGTCACTATTTTACATTTAATACAAATCAGATACACATAACATAACAAAATAAAGCAATCAGTCCTGGAGTATTCTAGTTGACTCCGCAAAGTAACCTTTAAAAAGGAAACTAGCGCTTGTTTACCATTTTTCTGGGTAAACACCTCCCCTCTTTTGTTAAAATATACACTTCTTTCCCCTCTCATGCAAAATATATTGAATTTACGGGTGGAAAACAGGCATGCACACCTTGTTTAGGTCGGCCAAGTAAAAGCCCGCAAAAAACAGGGTGGGACACGTCAAGCTTAATTGGGGATGCAAACCTAAAACTATGTCATGACCCACAAAAAAGTGAAAGCGGGCAGGGCGGGTCGGGGAGGGGGCCTCACAGTCACTGCACCTTTAAAGCCTAAAAATGTAAAAAAAAAATATATGTAAATGCTCGTCCCCACAAAAGCCCGCGAAAAAATGAGGTGGTGCGAGGCAGACACATTAAAGGACGCGGGCCTAAATTCTTGGTCTACTCCGCACTAAAGTGTGAGAAAAATGGGCATGCCTAATGGACTGGGCCCATTTTGCCACCCCTAATTACATTCCCCTTATTTTATAGATACTCATATTACACTACTCTTCCTTCTTGTGTTAAAATACACACTTCCATTCCCTCTTATTTAAAATATGTTACATTTCTATCTCATAAGAGATGCTCATCTTATACTATCTTCCTTTCTTATTTTTTTCGTATAGTAGTCTAGTTGCCAAAAAATTTCCTACCCCTTAAAAGGGAATAAGTAGGATGTTGCAGGTTTGAACCCGCACACATGAAATTACACGCCCCTTAAAGGTGAACAGATTATAGATTCAACACATTAGAAAAAGCTGCACTCTCCTTCCCAAAAAGGTGAATAAATTATATTAACTATCATCCTTAGATTAAAATCTATATTTTCATCCTTCTTTTATAATCTACTCTTCAATCACTTTTTAAGTATTTTAGTCTAATTTAATGTATTAAAAATTTTATGAGTGAACCCTCTTGAAACTACCCTAGTCCAGGCCAATGATGTTTTTTCACGCGGGATCTCGTTTAGTTGGTCACTTCTAATATTTGTATCATCTGCACCCCCTAGTCCAGTCTTGATGTTGATAAGGAGTTTCTCCCACAATTGTTATGACTCCTCCTTAATGTTCATTAAGAAGATTAGTCCTTCCGAATCGATGAATGTCCTCCCTATAACGATTTATGCTACTAGTAATTTGTTTTCTTCTCCATGGTCAGAATGTCTCGCTTTTCTAACCACTTGGACTATTTCACTCATTCTCATTTGCAGACTTTCTTCTTCCAATACTTTTGGTGAATTTCGATAATTGTTGGAGTCTTAGAATTAATAGGTACTTCTTCACCTTCTCGCCAGCGCCCATGACTAGTATCGCTTATTCATAAAACCTCTAGATATAGGATTGTAACACCTCGCTTTTTCCTTGTCTGATGGATCTCAAGCTTTTCACTAACATGGGTTACCTTCTCGACACCGTCAAGTGTACAAAAAACAAGCACTTCACGGGGTCCAACTTCATTGAAAATATTGAAACTAGAAAAGGTGTCTTTCGTGCACTTCATGGTGTCGAGAAAACAACCAAAGTCAGTGGAAATCCTAGGACCCATCTAGAAAGGGAAAGATAAGTCGATATGATTCTACATTGTGAGGTTTAACGTAAAAAATACTAATCATTAGCCTCAATGATGAGAGGAAGAAGTACCTTTTAAGACTAGGACTTCAAGTGAGATCCATATTTACCAGAAGCAATGTTTCAAGTCGGATCAAATGATTGCTAATCTGATATATATAAATTAAAAATAAAAAATATTTATGGAGTAAAATTCTTGACATAAATTTCATAACTATAAAATCTTAAAAAAATTCTATGAAATTATTCATGGAAATAAATTGAATAACAATCTTACATAAAGTTCTAACATCAAAACGGAACAAGTTACAAATATTTTAAAAAATAAAAGTGTAACACAATTATAAAATAAAATAAGTTCTAAACTTAGTCAACAAAAATACATATTTAAATAAGTTATAACAATAGAATATAATAGGCTTCAAAAGATTTTCTAAATGTGAAGGAGGGGAAATGTTTTTTTATTCGTTCAATATTTAGACTTACTTTTAGTCCCAACCCAAAATGGCGCCGCTTTTACTGGTTAAACAATAAACATAAATGAATAACCCGTTGGTTCAAGAATCCATCGGCTCATTGGTTGACCGGTGAATCGGCCGAGTCACACTGGTTTCATCAGGTCAATTGTAATTGCGGTTCCATGACCTTACCGAACCGCTCTATTCTCCGGTTCTCAATTTATTAATCCCATCGGACGGTCAAGATCGGGTTTTAAAGCAATATCCAAAAATATTAGAATCAGTGCCCCTAAAACCTTCAACAACTTTGGGGAGCTTCACAGAAGGAAATAAGAGTCGCTAACAAGAAGGGAGAATATAATTTATTCATTATTTATGGGAGGAGAGTGTCATTTTTCCTAATATGTTTTGTCAAATAAGAGAATTAAGTATATAATTAATTCACCTTTAGCTAGCATATGATTGCTTCTGAATGAGTTTGAAATCGTGACATCCTATTTATTCCTATTTAACGGGTAAAATTATGGCTAATAGATTATTAAATCAAAGATAAAAAAACATAAAAGAGAACGATATTGTAATATGAACATCTCTAAGAAGAAAATGTAATGTACTTAATTTACATTAGTGAGAATAAAGAAAAGGCTTAAATGCACTTTTGGTCCCCTTATTTATGTGATTTTAAACTTTTAGTCCCCCTATTTTTAAACTCAGCTTTTTGGTCCCTAAATTTTCTTCACTTGAGATTTTGTTGGTCCCCCTTCAGTTTTGCATATGTGATAGTGATGACTAGGATATAAAATTTATTTTTAATGACGTGGCAATGATGTCTTGAATAATTTATTATTTAATATTTTTTTAATTAATAAAATATTAATTTTAATTAAATTTTTTGAATAAATATAATTAGAAATTATTTAATACAATTTTTTTAAAGTATGTATTTCAAAATTATTTTATACTAATTTTTTAAAAGAATAGTCTTTGGGCCTAAGGCCCATGTACTAGGAACTTCTCTTCAATCCATAAGTTTTTGAATATTTATGTTTGTGTAAGATATATAAACACTAAACTTTTTTGTAATGAAAGCAATGTGGGACTCCAACTCTCAAGACACATGCAATACCATTCATTTTCAGTTACCTCCAACATTCCCTTCTTCCAACATTTTCTTCTTCCATCATTCTCACCATAAACAAAGGTATCATCATTATCTTTTTGAAACTAACTTGGAGATAGTAGAGAAAATACATGTTTGTAAAGAAAAAACATGAACTCAAGAACATGAATCAACTCATCTTGTTTCTTTCCTACCTTTTCATTCACTCGAACCAATCAATCAATCGTTTCAGCATATACTCACATTACACAGGGTTTAAAGTTTGTTTTCTTCAATGAAAAATTCTAATGGGATTTGTTTGTAATTTGGATTAACCAGTAGTTGAATACGTGGGTTACTGAAAGTTGATTCCTGTTTTAGGATTTATGTGTTTTTGGGTTTTGGTACCTACCCCACTTCCATTGAAGAAAAGGATAAGGGATGAATGATCATTGGATTTAGGGTATTGAATACTACTATATTAGCTTCTACTAGTATTAGCTTCTTCTAGTATTTGGGGTATCTAGTTTTTAGTTTTAGTTCTGGTTTTTTATTCTTGTTGTTATGTAGATGGTATAAAATAAATGTTACCATGAGATTGATTACTTCAATGAAGACACTTAGTTCAGGTTCACTTTGATTTGTGAATCTGTCATCATTAGTGTGATTATTTTCTTACAATGTGCTATTTAGCATAAAATACTGCAATGTTAGAAGTAACATGAAAAATAATGGATGGTATTGCATGTGTCTAGAGTTGAAGTCCCACATTGTTTTCATTAAAAAAAATTCAGTGTTTGTACAAACACAAATATTCAAAAGCTTATGTGTTTAAAAGAGGAACCAAGTACATGGGCCTAAAGCCCAAAAACTATTCTTTTAAAAAAATTAATATAAAATAATTTCCAAATACATATTTTAAAAAACTGAGTATAAAATAATTTCTAATTGTATTTATTTAAATAATTGAATTAAGATTATTAATTTATTAATTAAAAAATATATTAAATAATAAATTATTCAAGTCATCATTGCCATATCATTAAAAATAAATTTTATATCCTAATCATCACTGACGCATATACAAAATTGAAGGGGACCAACAAAATTTCAAGTGAAGTAAAATTTAGGGACCAAAATGCTGAGTTTTAAAATAGGGGGACAAAAAAATTTAAAATTGCATAAATAGGGGACCAAAAGTGCAACTAAACCAAAAAAAAAGGAAAATATAATATACTTTACATTAGTGATAATAAAAAAAAAGGAGAGTAGTGTAATATCACTACAATCACTTTTTTCTTTTTTATTTTCGGTCAACAACTATTATTATATGTTAAAATAAAAACAAATGTTTAGATACCTTTATTTTTAAGGGAAATTTTTAGGTGAACATGGATATAAGAAATTTTTTTTCACACAACCAATTATAAATTTTTTATTAATTAAAAAATAAATTAAGAGTTTTCTCTCTCCTTCTTAATTTCAATCATCCCATAAATTCAATTAAAAATAAAATTAAAATTAAAAAATTTTTAAAAATTGCTCTTTTCTTATTGGTTGTGTCTAAGAAATTAATTTAGGGTCGTTTTCGTACAAGAATTTCTCTAGTTTTAATTGGGTATACCCTTGGTGTCAATTAATTTAAATTTTTTATTGAAAAAATAATATCTAAAAATAATGTAGTATTGAATATTTTTATTTGATTCGAGAAAGATTCAGAGACCAAGATACCAATGTGTAGTAATGTAGTGAAGTGTTCACCTAAGTAAATTTATTTATTACCAAAACACTATTGTAATTTTTCTAATGGTCTCGTTTTCTTTAGTCAAGTAATTGCAATATTCATTAACACTAGATATTAACACTGAGGATGACAACAGGTCGGATCGGATGCATGTTTCACATTATCCAAATTCGTATTCGAAATCGCTATCCGAATTCGAATCCAAACCTAAAGGCTATTCGGGTGCCAAAATAACAACCACGGGTGTCCACACCCAGACCCGTTGGATTCGAATTTTTTCACCCAAACCCGAACCTGCCGCAAAATACATAAAATACATTTTTCCTACAACTCTCCACAATATATATATATATATATATATATATATATATATATATATATATATATATATATATATATATATATATATATATATATATATATATATATATATATATATATATATATATATATATATATATATATAAGGAATAGTTAAAAATAATAAGGAATAGTTTTCTCTTATAAATTACTCCACATCTTGACCATTAATTCTTTTCAATCTAATGGTTAAAAATAATAAGGAATAGTTTTCTCTCTCCACATTTAATTATTTATTATTTTTAACCATTAGATTGAAAATAATAAATGGTCAAGATGTGGAGTAAGTTATAATAACTTACTCTTGGAGTAAATATAACTCAATTCATATATATATATATATATATATATATATATATATATATATATATATATATATATATATATATATATATATATATATATATATATATATATATATGTTGTGAATTCAATGCCAATAACAAAGTATAATAGGGAATTAGGGAAGAGAAGAAGAACACAAGAATTGGTTATAACTGCTATTCTTTCACTTTCTCTTAGAACAAGATTACAAGTTTACAAGAATAACAAATAACCTCTCTCACCCTAAATTAGGATTTGCAGCTTAGCAATGATGAGAGACTAGTATGCTATTTATAATAAAACCTAACATACTAACTAATGGACTTTTTCAGCAAGGCCCATTACACAAGCCAACTTAATAAACAAGCTAACTTAACAAATTAGGGTTTAAACACTAAAACCTAATTTAACATGCTAACAACCCTAGCATCTTCGACACCTGCATGCTCGACCCATCTTCGACTACAGCATGCACACTTCGACACCAGCATGTGAGCAACCTTCGACGTCATGCTTAACCCTATCGAACTGACGAACCAAGAAGCTACCCTTCGACAATACTAGAGTTCGATCCAATATCTCACAAATCTCCACCTTGGACCTAACTCTACAACGTCAAGGAACAAACTAGCTTTCTTCATGCAGCTTTATCAACTGCATACAGTGGAAAAACTTGCAACTCGACAATGTCTTGGTGATCATATCAGCAGCATTGTCTTCAGTCGAAACCTTCAGCACTTGGACTTCTCCACGCTCGATTACTCCTCTGACAAAATGCAGCCTCACATCAATGTGCTTAGCTCGCTCATGATAAGCTGAATTCTTCGACAGGTGTATTGCACTTTGACTATAACATTTAACAGTGATACCTCGACCTTGAAGTTTCAGATCCTTCGCAAAACCTTCAAGCCACAATGCTTCTTTCACAGCTTTAGTTAGGGCAATATACTCTGCTTCAGTGGTTGATAGAGCAACAACCTTCTGAAGTGTTGCTTTCCAACTAATTGCAGTGCCAAACATAGTGAAAACATATCCAGAAATAGATTTTCTGGAATCAATACAACCTGCATAATCAGAGTCGACATATCCTCCTATTACTGCTTTACTATCTTCACCCAAGGCTCCATCATAAATTAGGACTCTATTCAGAGACCCATTTTTGTACCTTAAAATCCACTTCAATGCTTGCTAGTGAGCCTTTCCAGGGTTCGCCATGTACCTGCTTACAAGACTTACTGCATATGCTATGTCGGGTCTAGTACAGACCATAGCATACATCAAAGAACCAACTATATTAGCATATGGGATGCTATTTATATAGGCTCTTTCGACATCAGTACTGGGACACTGATCAATACTCAGCTAGAATTGAGGGTTTGTTGGAGTCACAACTGGCTTAGAATTCGACATACCAAATTTTTCGAGAATCTTTCGTAGATATGCCTCTTGAGATAAGCATAACTTCGACTTCTTTCTATCTCTTCGAATGTCAATTCCAAGAATCCTGGAAGCAGCTCCCAGGTCCTTCATATCGAACTCCTTATTGAGTTCAGCTTTCACCCTCGTCACATCTTCAACATTGTTGCTTTCTATGAGAATATCATCCACATAAAGCAACAAAATAACAAATGAATTACCAGGTCGAAATCTGAAGTAAACGCAGTGGTCGAACTGACTTCTAATGAAACTTATGCGTGCCATGAACTTGTCGAATCTCCTATTCCACTGTCGAGGAGATTGTTTCAGCCCATACAAAGATCTCTTTAACTTGCACACATAATTTTCCTTCCCCTTTTCGACATACCCTTCAGGTTGCCTCATCAGGATCGTTTCATCTAGATCACCATACAAGAACGCAGTCTTCACATTCATCTGTTCCAGTTCAAGATCGAACTGTGCCACCATGGCAAGCAACATTCGAATGGACCTATGCTTCACAACAGGAGAAAACACATCATTGAAGTCGACACCTTCTTTCTGAGTGAAACCCCTTGCAACTAGCCTTGCTTTGTATCTTTTCGACGTCACTCCTTCAATTCCTTCCTTAACTTTGAAAAATCCATTTATAGTTGACTAACCTTGCCCCAACAGGTTTCTTGATCAGTTCCCAGGTATGATTATCATGAAGAGATTTCATCTCATCATCCATGGCCTTTAGCCATTCAGTCTTATTTTGACTCCTCATAACTTCCTTGTAGTCTCTAGGTTCTTCGTCTAGAACCTCACTTGCAGAGATTAAGGTATAAGCTATAAGATCTGCATATCCAAGTCTCTGAGGTGCCTTGATGACTCTTCTCGACCTATCTCTCGATAATAGGTAGTCATCGTCAGTTTCCTCAACTTCCTCAGCATCTTCTGCTTCTTCTTCGACTTTATCAGGGATATGCAATTCAGCATCAACATGCTCCACCTCAACAGGAATCTCTACCTGTTCTAGCTCTTCTGCACTTCGACCATCATCATCAGTTTTCTTGAAAGCCATTTCAGCTTCATTGAAAATTACATCTCGACTGGTGATACACCTCCTGTGATCTGGCTCTAGGCACCATAGCCTATAAGCTTTGACTCCTTCAGGGTATCCCATGAACATGCATTTCAGAGCTCTAGGTTCGACCTTGTCTTGCCTAATATGAGCATAGGCTATGCAGCCAAATACTCTCAGTTTGTCGAGATCTGGTGGATGTCCCGACCAAACTTCTTCAGGTGTCTTCATATCTAACGCTGTCGAAGGACATCTGTTTATCAGATATGTTGCTGTCGAAACAGCCTCAGCCCAGAACACCTTCTTTAACCCTGCACTAGTCAACATGCATCTGACTCTCTCCAAAATAGTTCGATTAAACCTTTCAGCCAAACCATTTTGCTGTGGAGTACCTGCAGTAGTTCTATGCCTTACAATACCAGAGGCAGCACAAAAACTGTCGAATGCCTCATTGCAAAATTCAAGGCCATTGTCGGTTCTCAACCTCTTGACCTTTCCGCCAGTCTGATTTTCAACCAGAGTCTTCCAACTTTTGAAAATCTCAAAAGTTTCATCCGTAGTCTTCTGGATGAATACCCATAATTTTCTGGAATAATCATCTACTATGGATAGAAAATATCTTGCTCCTGAATGTGATGGACACCTTGCAGGCCCCCAAAGACATGCATGGATGTAATAAAGGGATCCATGTGTTCTTTGTTTGCCTTTGTTGAACTTCACTCTGCAAGATTTTCCAAGTACATAGGGTTCACAAAACTTCAGCTTTTCGACTTTGTCTCCACCAAGCAGATTTTGTTTCCCTAATTCGACCAGACCCCTTTCACTGACATGGCCCAATCTCATGTGCAAGATTTCTGTCTTCGACAAAGGTTTCGTGGATGCAACATTTGTCGAACCACTTACAACTTCAACCTCAAGGGTATACAAGCCTTGTTTCTTCACGCCTCTCAAGACTTCCTTCGAACCCTTCATGACTCTTAGGATACTTTTCTCTCCTTGGAAAACATATCCTTTCTTGTCGAATTCACCAAGAGAAAGCAGATTTCTCTTCAAATCAGGAACATACCTGACTTCAGTCAACAACCTTATTGACTCATCATGGAGCTTGAATCTAACAGATTCAATACCTGCAATCTTGCAAGCCTTGTTGTTTCCCAGCAATACTGATCCACCATCTTGATCACATAATTCCTCGAACAAGTCTTTTTTTGGAGTCATGTGCCAAGTGCAACCTGAATCCATAATCCACTCTCTTCTCGAGTCACTGCTTGAAACCTCAAGAACATCAGATGATTCAAAATCATCTTGAACAATGGCTGCATTGCCATTATCCTTACCTCCATGATCTTTCAGGCGTTCAGGGCACACCTTTCTTTTGTGACCCTCCTTCTTACAATGATAACATCGAATTCCAGATGCTTCGCCACTGTAAGACTTCGACTGGCTTTTGCCCTTCTTGTCGAACATACCATTCTTTCGCAAGAATTTTCCTTTAACGGCCAAACCTTCACCAACAGTCGAAGGTTTATGCTCCTTTCGTTCATTCAAGTCCTTAGAATACAAGGCTGATTGAACTTCTTCAAACGTCAGGGACTCCCTTCCATACAAGAGAGTTTCTTTGAAGTGAGCATGTGATCGAGGCAAAGCGCACAATAGTAACAGCGCTTGATCTTCATCATCGATCTTCACATCAATATTTTCAAGATCAAGAATCAGCTTGTTGAACATATCCAACTGCTCAGCCAACACTTTGTCTTCAACCATCTTGAATGAATACAAAGCTTGCTTCAGGTAGAGTCGATTTACCAGCGATTTTGTCATATACAAACTTTCAATTTTCACCCATAACCCTGATGCCGTCGTCTCCTTTGATACCTGTCTGAGAACCTTATCACCAAGGCTCAACAAAATTGCGTTGTGTGCTTTCTCGATCATATTCGTCTTCTCTGCTGCCGTCAATTCTGCATTCATGGCTGCCTCTCCCTTCAACGCTTCCAAACAACCCTGCTGAACCAGTAGGGCTTTCATCTTCAAGTGCCACAGACCGAAATCATTCACTCCGGTGAACTTTTCAATCTCATACTTTGTTGAAGGCATCTTCTCCACGCTCACCGCACCAATTTGTTGTGAATTCAATGCCAACAACAAAGTATAATAGGGAATTAGGGAAGAGAAGAAGAACACAAGAATTTGTTATAACTGCTATTCTTTCACTTTCTCTTAGAACAAGATTACAAGTTTACAAGAATAACAAATAACCTCTCTCACCCTAAATTAGGATTTGCAGCTTAGCAATGATGAGAGACTAGTATGCTATTTATAATAAAACCTAACATACTAACTAATGGGCTTTTTCAGCAAGGCCCATTACACAAGCCAACTTAATAAACAAGCTAACTTAACAAATTAGAGTTTAAACACTAAAACCTAATTTAACATGCTAACAACCCTAGCATTTTCGACACTTGCATGCTCGACCCATCTTCGACTACAGCATGCACACTTCGACACCAGCATGTGAGCAACCTTCGACGTCATGCTTAACCCTGTCGAACTGACGAACCAAGAAGCTACCCTTCGACAATACTAGAGTTCGATCCAATATCTCACAATATATATATATATATATATATATATATATATATATATATATATATATATATATATATATATATATATATATATATATATATATATATATATATATATATATATATGGGACGACTCAAGTGAGAACACTTGGTTATTATGAGAAATGAGAACAATGAATCACGACCATTAAATTTTGATTTGTTGATTTTAATGGACTGGATTGGTTTCTCTTTTTATGATCCTTAATATTTATTTTAAATCAACATAGAAAGAGAAATCAATATATATTTATATATATATATATATAAGCAGGTCTGATTATGGGTTTAGGGTGCGGGTTTGTCAGTCAACTCGAATTTTCACCCGTTAATTCGAATTTGGGTGCGGGTGAACCATGCGGGTTTGGGTTGCTTACCATTCCTAATTAACACATTGATTAATACATTGATGTTTGAAAACAACCATGGTGAATTTTGTAACTACTAGAGCAATATAGTATATTTTACTCTATGAATTTTAAAATATTAGTAGTGTCCAATATTTAATTAAATAAATAAAAATAATAATCGACCAACTACCAAAATTCACAAGCGACAGTTATAACGGAATTTCCACGAGTTAGTTAAACGAACCGTTAGAATGGTTAACTAATTAGATAGAAATACCGTTATAGTTAGAAGCATAGCATACAATTATATACACTGTAATTGAAAGTCACTTGTTATGGATCCAAAACAAGCTTCCGGCACCCCACCGCCACCGCCGCCACCACGCCCCGGCATGAAGAAAAAGAATGAACATTGGGTTTGGAGAAGAAAAGATAAAGGAGAAACACTCGATTCAAAGAAACAGGAAGTAAAAGAAACAACAAATTCAGAAAAAGAAAGATCCTCATCTCAACCACCACCACATTCATCATCACCACCACCACCACCATCGCCATCTCATTCCAATGCACCACCACAGTCATCATCGCAGCCACCACCGCAGTCATCATCGCAACCACCGCCACAGTCATCATATCCGCCACCGCCACAGTCATCATATGAACCACCACCGCCATCTCATTCCAATGCACCACCGCTATCTTCATCACCCCGGCCACCACTACCTCCTATATTGCTGCAAAGAGAAGCTTTATTAAAGAAACCAGCTCCATCCAAAGAACCATCTTCACCGGCGCCACAAGGACCAACAATCGATTCTATTGCACCAATACGTTCACCGCGGCCGCCACAACTATCTTTATGGCGGCGAAGGCAAGCTTCACGGCAGCAACGAACATCACCCTCCTCCGATTCTTTTCCACCACCCTCTTCCAGGCAGGAACCATCTCAATCTATGTTGCAGCTATGGCTATCGGAGCTACCACTACCAGACCCTGATATTGATCAACCACCACCATCACCAAAATCATCATGCGACTCTACTACATCATCTCCTCCATCGCAGCCATCATCGCCTTCTTCATCGCTGTCAGAGCCAGGATCACCTTCTTTAGCCGTGCCAGAACTACCAAAGAGTCACCTCAAGTTAATTTGCTGCGAGCCATATCGCAAACTAGTGATGGGATACAATTTCCATAGTGTTCATCGTCGCATCCACAGCACCCATGTGTATTGCTGCGAAGGCTATCGCAGAAACCGAGTCTATCAACATACCAGGCTAATGAACTTTTATCACTATCAAATGGTATCGCACTTTCTTTACCGTACCATGGCAAAGCACAATCTTTTCCAATCCATGCTAGTTAACCGCCCATCTCTGGTGCATAATAGACTTCAGGGCGGCTATCGGGTGTCCTATTAAGCAGGATGATTTCGAACTGTGATTGAAGCTGGTCATTGTGAAGAATGTTAACTTGTAGCTTTAGATTCATATGATCTTGTGTTATATTGTTTTGAATTTCTCTAGGGACCCTTATATAGTCAATGTGATTTTTAGGCTTTTAATGTTCAGTTTCTAGTCTAATCTGCTGATGAATATGGTATTTCTATCTTAAATTTTCTGATTGATCATTTTTTATTGAAAAAAATACATTACTTGGATTCCAAGCATCCTGCATGAAGACCTTGAGACTTGATTATGTTGTTTAGACTGTGAAAATGTTCATGCGCTTAAGTTATTTATGTATGCTTGAAAGTTAGTTTGAATATGTTGTGATTAATTGAATATTTTTATGTTTATTGTGATCATTTGATGTGTATATTCTTGACAGATGATTTTTTGTGTGTGTGTGGTTGAGTGATTGTAGAGTAAGTTGTAAATTTGTGTTAGAATGCTCATAATATTGATGTACGATTCAAATCAAAGAGTAGTTGCTGATTTATATCCAATTTAGATTTGAAATGTTTTCAATGAGTTAATTTATGTGTTGGGTAAGATAGATCAATTTAACAAATTATGTAATTGATATACATTAATGAATGAGATATAGGTGTTATTCCGAATTACGAATGTGTTTGCACTTACCGATTTGCGGTGCTTTACCAATTCGTGTAAAATAAAGTACCCGCAAATAAATATGAATTTTAAATAGTGAATTCTTATTTACCCACCTCAAAAAGGTGGGTAAGGTTACTTTTAGTGTAAAATGCTTTGAAAACATCAAACAATTGTTCTATCTGATAAATAATTAAATACATAAAAATTAAATGGTATCATCTGATTGGTGGAATGTACACTACCCATCTTTTTGTGATGGATAGAGAAGTTGTCCCCATTTTAAATTTTAAATTTATACGAGACAATGATTGTCAAATAAACTAAAAATAAATTAAAAAAACTTTTTAACTATTTTCTAAATTATGATAACGTCAGTAACTCAGTATATAAAAGTGAATACTACTCACCATATTAATGAAACTAAAGCTTTATAACCGATTTTCAAAGCAATTTTAGTAAAGTAGTCGATGTGGGAATATTAAGTATTTCTCCCTATCAATTTTTAATTATAAGTAAACAATATTTTTAATAATATTGTATCGATTATTATATCTGAATGTACCATAAATTCAAATAGCATTCTGATAATGTATACCCTCTCATAGTTAACTTTTTGAAAGTTGTGAATCGCGTATCTAAATTTGTAACACATACTAAAACGAAATGCAAATTGTGTGACTTTGATGTAGATTCAAAAAGAATTTTTCTGCCCAAAAGCAAACTTGTGATTCGAAATACAAAAGTCAAATTCGATTCACGTGAATTTTGATTCACTTTATTCTAATCATACCAAGTGTAATTTTAATCATACACCACTAATTGACATTTTTAACCTCATCTTTATATTCTTTAAAAATCTTTAAATTTATGCGTGATTTTGGTACTTTAAGACTCGACACTAAAGACTGAGAAATAAATAAAAATTAAACTACAAAGATCTACCTCAAAATGCACACCCAAAGTACAACAATTAAATTATAGACAGAATATACTTCTTAATAGAGGATGAAATAGAATATCACTCAAAGGAACTCGAAGGCATAAAAGCCAAAAGGGTGTGGGTAAAGCCGACACAAGATCGCAAGCCTCACTCACACTACATCAGACTATGTTTGGGGGGAAATTGTTCCTATCTGCTCCATAACTATTGTCGCAACTCATATATGTATAAAACCCAAAGATATTAAGCCCAATAAAAAAAGCATTTTCTTTGATATATCCTGGTAACGTCAAGTCAATGACGTCATGGACAGGATTTCGTACCTACATAAAAAAAGGGTTTTAAACTCTCAAGAACAAGCATAAGCCTACCTTAAAAGAATACTTGATATGAGAAAATGATTGAAGAGTGATTGTTAGATGATAAAATGAATTATATTCTAATAGTTGTCAATATAAACGACATGTTTATATTCGAGGAATTTAGGCCTCCAAAAACTCTTTAAAAATATCTATATAAAATATCATATACATCAAATTAATGTACACAATTTCCTAACTTTAATACCTTTTACACCCAATAGTCACTAACTTATACATCTGTTTACGGTGATTTCCGGTAAACAACCGCTAGTCCTCCAAACTATAATAAATATGATTTGGTTACTCGCAGGATCGACTAGATTGATCCTAGGACATGGTCAAACGAAAGGTTTATTGATGTGATTTGGTTCATACCTGTTTGTTTTGATTTCGAGAAATTCATGTTCAAATGACTAATCATTCGAGATAACGCTGGTTATATGAGTTAGTGTAACTTCGACGCATAAATCGTAATAAGAAAACATGTAAATTGCGAGAATGTAAATTGCAAGAAAATTAACATGCAAGAATGTAAGTCGCAAGAATATAAATTGCAGGAAAGTAATGTGCATGAAACTAAATGACTTCGAAAGTAAAAGTTTAAACAAGGAAAGTAAAGAAAACGAAAAGATATTTGATAAAAGTAAATACACATGTATTCAAATTGGTGGTGTCATACGTACATTTCTCAGCGAACTCTTTCTCTTAACACTTGATACTTGAGCAATATGTGAGTGATTTGTACAAAATGAACACACGAAATCCTATCATTAAGACTCCTATTTATACTAAATTTGACCCTAACGGTCATACAATAATCTAATGCCACGTTATCCACGAGAACTCTGGGGATGCCATCTGTCTATGTGCAGTTTATAGAAACCGTTTCGCAATTCAAACCTTCCCGCTCAAGTCCTTTTCGACATGTGGCCATATAGTTATATTCGAAAATGTTACGGAAATACATTAAGCTTCAGTACTTTATGTAATTTTCCGCGAAATGTCTAAGTCTTGGCAAAGATATCTTCCGTGTTAGCTTCGATACTTCTCTCCTTCGTTTCAACTTAGACATCTTCTTGAAGCATGGCCATCAGTAGCCATTTTTTAAATCTTCGAAGATGGTCATCAGTAACCATCATTCTTCGAACTTAAAACCTTCGAAGATCAACTTCTTAAACGAAATCTCCAGCTAACAAATTGCCCCCAATAAATGCCTGTTTCGACAAACGAGAGAAATGGGCGTTTCTTGCCATAATGGGATTTCATTTTGCTTTCTTAGAGTCCCGAGACTAATAATTGACGTCATAATCAATTATGACTCTATTTCCAAAACGTCTTGTCGCTTTCAAAAACGTCTTCTCAACAGTTACATTCCCACGTCTTGACCTTACTTTATGATCATTACTCCTATATCCTAGGAATAGAGCTGGTGACTATTCGACCGCCGTTGGATTAAATCAATACCGCGTGTCCTTTAGTCTTTACCCAAAAGATTTAAAAGGGTTTCCGTCAAACCTTTAAATACTTAGTCTTTTCCTCTCTTTTTCCCTTTCAGTTCTATTCCTTCAAACTCTTTTCAGAAAAGACCGTACTTAGTTGCCTTCAAACTTCTTCCTCAAATCAAACATCCTTCAATGGCGTCTTCTTCAAATGCTCTCCAACCAGTTCTGAAGCTTCAGAAACCTATGCAAATGGGGAACCAAAAATACATACCAAATCCGAATACTGCGGAGGAACGCGCCATTTACGCTTCTCAGGTAATCATCCCTTTTGAACTTTCTGGAAAAACTTATGCTTTCATGGGCCCGTTACCAGGAGAAAATAGTTCACCAAATAAATTCTTTCCTGCGTATTATAAGACTAGGCCTCTGGTTAGCAAGATTAAAATAGACGATGAAGGTAATCCAATCTTAGAGGATTCTAACCCTGCAGAAGGGGCTTCGACTGCGCCTCCCGTAGTCTTAGAGAAAATTAGGTTAGATTATGTAACAAATTTTGTGAAGGTTTTTAGGTCAATCCCTTTAGCAAAAGATCCCGAACTGTACTATTCTTGGTTAGCCAAAGTGGAGAAACAGAAGGCTTCTTTCTGGCAAGAGTTATGGATTTATGACCTAATTCAATTGTCCAAGACTGGTTTAGAGTATAACCAAACTATGTTAGTAGCGTCAGTCCATTTCTGGGACTCTTCTCACAATACCTTTCACCTTCCATGTGGAATGATTACTCCAACCCTTTTCGACGTAGCTGCCATCACAGGGCTTCGACCGACTGGCGAAACCTTTGATCCTAATGTCTTGGATGTTGATACTATCAATTTCAACGAAGCGACAGTCACTTATACTGCTTTCATCCAGCAATATCATGATCAGGCAAATGCTGTAGTCTCTGACGTAGAACATATTGCTTTCCTGGCATTATGGCTTTCGAGGTGTGTTTTCTGCTCCAGGTCCATACAAGTAGCGAAAAGATATCTTTGCATGGCTAATCAGTTACATGATGGCAAGAAATTGAACCTGAGCCAATTGATTCTAGGATTTCTTTACGAAAACCTTGGTGAAGCTGTAGACCTTGTAAAGACTTACACAACAGGATCTCTTCTTTTTGCTGGTCCCTTCTGGTTATTACAATTGTGGCTTAATGCCACCTTCGAAGCTCACCTCCCATTCCGGGGCGTCGTCAACGAAGAAGTTCCAGAAATCAAAAATCGAGCTGTCGAAGGGACTAGATTGGCCTTGTTAACCCCGAAAGAAGAAACTGGGAAACTTCGTGAACATTTCTTAGCATATGTAATGATGTTTGCGAAACGTTACCAGTTCAGGTCTTCAATGGCTCCATTTGTACGAAGAGCTGTAGGTCCTGAATGGTTTACTCTAGAGTTTCCTGCAACATCTCCTGATCACCAAGCTGAGTCTTTGGCTATTTGGGAAGCTTTTCTTACCCCGAGGTTATTCTATCACCGCCTTCGACCTTCTAAAGGTCAATGTATCCTCGTTTGCTATCATCCAAATCTTGTGTCGAGACAGTTTGGGTTGGTCCAAGTGAAGCCCAAGTGTCTGTATGACAAAAGGAACCACATGTGCTTCCGTACTTTATATCTAACTGAAGATGAATGTGATACGAAGATAGCCAGATATACTGATGTTTTCACCCTTTCTCCTATCTCTTTCGTTCCTGCTTTCTATTCCACTCCAGATTTTCAACAATGGTGGTCAGATTATTATACCACACAAATCTATGATGTCGAAGGCCTTACTCGAGAACTAACTGAAGCTTTTACTGCTGTGCAGGATAAATTCCACAAAGGCACCTCAACTCACATTAAAGAAATCCAAGCTTTTCAAAAGTTCTTTGAAACTATTTACAGGCCTGATGATCTTAGTCGGACCATTCGCGAAGCTGCTGTTATTTTACGTGAAAAGTTTTCTGCAAAACTGGATAAGTTGAAATTGCCCCCGTCTATTCGACCAGAACTACGTTATGAAGTGGCATTTAAACTTAATCCTCCAAAATTCCCTCCACTACCAAGTGCTGATTTTGGTGTGGCTTTAAGTCCTCCTTTCCCAGACTGGTTCGTGTGTGGGAATGCTTTCAAAATTCTTCAAGAGAGTACCAAAAAACGCGCTGAACGAGTGGTCCCGACTAAGCATACCCTGGATACTTTCAAAGGGCATCTTCATATAGATCTTGAACACGTTCGTGTCTTGACTCCAACCGAAGGTTTGGGTCTAGTTAATCTTTAGACTGACTCTTCTTTCTCTTATCGAGATAATAATTCCAATCTTTGTTACAGCTGTTGCTCGAAAGAGAAAGGTTAAAGCAACTCCTGCGCAGAAAGATTCTGAGGCCTCGAAGAGCAATAAGCCAAGTGGGAGCGATTCTATTACGACTGACGCGAAACCCACGGTACACACACATTTCATATTCCAACTTACATGTCTTACGAATAGCGCTTATTTTTCTCCTTTTCACTTTTCAGAGTTCGAAGCCTCCAATGCCTTCGAAGCGAAAAGTTCTTCCAACTACTACTCCAGACGTTGCTTCGGATGAGGAAGACAAGTCTCCTCCTCGTGTCAGGCAAGGGCATAAAAAGATACAAAAGGTCACCACACCTGTGGGCAAAGGGAAAGGACCTGGGTCTTCGAAGATCACTTCTTCGAGTTATAAGGTGTCTTCTGAAGAATCGCCTTTAAAAGCCACTAGTAATGCTCTCGTGATGGAAAGCCACAATTCAAGTCCAGCCACTAATACAGCTAAGGTATCTAGGCTTTACAACATAATTATTTCTATAAATTTTATTTCGAATGATTACGTTAACGTCACCTTATGATTGCAGGATGATATTGGAACAACTACTTCTGATTTCAACTCCTTCAACGCTGCCATTGACCTTGGTAATCTTCAAGGTGAGCAAAGAAGTCTTTTGCTTATGTCGAATAATTCTCTTGCAACTCTTACACCACAATTAACCATATTTGTTCATTTTTGCAGATGTCCCTCAACACACCTCTCATATACTTTCACCAGTCCTCGAAGACGCTCCTCCTCTTGCCACTATCAATACTGTATCCTCTGTTGAAGGAAGCCATTCGACTGATGATTCTCCTCCTACTCGCAAAGACGCAAACATGGGTGAGGAGGACCAATTCTCAGGCGAAGATAATGCAGCTGTACCATCGACTGGGAGTGAGGACACCGTATCTGATCAAGGTGTCGTGGAAGAAACCTCCAAGTTGATCGAAACTGACCTCTGTGGAAATTCAAATTTCGAAACTGTAGTTATTCCTGAAACTACTCCATTGCCTGCCCCAGCCATACCTACTCCTTCAGAATTGGAGCAACTTAGGCAAACTGATCCTCTCAGCTTTCTTAAAACCATGATGAACATTGATAGTACTTCAGCTCTTGCGTCCGAAGCTTCTCCAACTGTTCATACCAAGTCTGGAGACAAAGAGGACACCCCCGGCCTCCTTCATCAAATAAAGGAGAATTTCTTCGAAACGAACCTCGTCGAAATCTTAAGTAAGGACTCCACGAGATGTCATGGCTTGAAGCAACTCTTGAAGAAAGTGGATTTACTTCTGGTTTCGAAAGAGGTCTCAGATGTGATTGTACTTCTGGGCTCTTTAATCGACCAGCTTCAGTCTAACATTCTTCGACAGAACAATGTTAATGAGCAGCTTGCTACAAAAATGGCTTCTCATAGTTCTTCATGGAAAGCTGCCACTGAGGCAACCAACAAGGGTGACGCTCTTAGGTTAGAACGTTTGAAGAACCAAGAAGAATATGATAAGTGTGAGAAAAATATACAATCTTGGAAGCAAGAGATTAAGAAACTCGAAGAGAAGATACAGGAAGCTGAATCTCGCCAAGCAACCATTCGACAAACCAATGATCAAGAGATAGCTGAAGTAGCGCGACTAGGTATCCAACACTTCGAAGCTGCGCAGAAATTGGTGCCAGAGATCGAAGAGTTAAAGAAGCAACGAGCATTGCTTGAGCTTCGTATGTCTTCGTGGGAGGCTCAGTATTCGAAGATCAAAGATAGCCTTCCTAGGGATTTCAGTTAATTTTCTTCGAACTTTGTATTACTTTTTGTGGCGTAAATCCCTTTGTTTTGTAATCGCTCATTTTCAGAATATATGTATGCAAAACTCGTCTTTTTATGTGTTCACATTTTGCTCTGAGATGACCAATGGTAATGTTTAGCAATACTTCAAAATATTATCAATATATTTCTTTTTACGCCACAGTAACCTTAATGAATGCCTCACGTGGCTCGATTGCCCTTCGCAGCCCTAGACTTGACGTTTCTCCTCCCCTTAGCCGTAATCATCATTATTTGCTGACATCATTTCCTCTCAAACGTCTCTTTAAGACGTGCGTGCATCAGTTTTATGATTACGTTCCAACTTCCAAGGGCGGGAAACGGCGGTGACCATAACTTCTCTCTGGAAACACCAAACGCAGTCTAATCAATCATTAAAACTGAAACGTTTCCTTATCGCTCCTTTTGACTATATAAAGGGTTAGTGTCCCATTCTTTTCTTCACGCTTTTTCCAAACCTTCACTTCAGAACTCTTTTCTTCCCTCTCGTGCTCTTTTCAACCACAATCTTTTTCAACCTTTAGCATGGCACTCAACAGCAACCTAACCTATGCTAACATTAGAACTCTTATTAAAAAAGAGTTCAAACCTTGCCCAGAAGAATTCAGCAGGCATTACATCAGCCTTCGTGCTCTTTTCCACAACCAGGGGATGGGATTTTACCCAACAATTTTAGAAGGGAATGTTTATCCCAAGATGCTTGCTGACTTCTGGATGTTTGCGTACCTACGCATTGATCCTGAAGGAAGAACTACTATAGTTTCTGAAGTTCGAGGGGCTGAAGTTTCTATCACGCCCTCCACCATCTCTGACTTGTTGCGCTGCAGCAACACTGAAGCAACCTTTGATGATAACAGTTTCACCATGACCACTTCTGTCTTACTGAAGGGTCTCATGGAGAATGATCCATATAGCGCCAAAGTCATCAGGATTTGGCATCAACTTCTAGTGGGTGACTTTTACCCACGAAGCTGTGATGAGAACAACATTATGGTGGAGGACTTAGAGTTCATCTCCTGTGCTTTGCGAGGGGTGAAGATCAACTTTCCTTTGTTGATCTTCAAACGACTCGTGGAAACTGTCGCTTTAACTTCCTCTCGAGAGGGTTCAGTAAGTTGCCTTCCTTTTGGGAGGTTTTTATCCTACTTGTTCCTCAAGAGAGGTGTAGTGCGAAGGATGCGAGATTTGGGGCGCATGAACATGTTCGAAGCAGAGGGTCTTCATATGCTGTCTTTGGAAGACTTAGAACAAAGGGTCAACTAAAGGGTAGATCCTTTTTAGGTTTTTTTACTGCTTCGCTTTTTGTAATCTTTGCTGCTCCATATGGACCAAAGTCGCTTGTACCTCCTTTTTAAAATTAATGAAGATCTTCTGCCGTATTTTTATTTATACATGTTTTCTGGTCACGGAGCCATTTTGGTGCAAACCTAACCATTTTGGCTTACGTAGTATTACTTAGATGTCTACGTTTTTGCAATCTTTACTTCATGCATGGTTGGTTTGTATCTCTTTAGATACTTCCCATTCACTCTTAAGATCCTACGATCTTCTGCTAATTCCTCTATCTCGTAAGCATTATTTGAAAATACTTTCAAGATTCGAAAGGGACCTTCCCAGTGTGGGGACCATTTCCCCAAAGCTTGGTTCTTTCGATCTATAGGTAAAATAACTTTCCAAACTAGGTCATTATTAATAAACGTTTTACCTTTCACCTTTTTATTGTATGCTCTGGACACCCTTTCTTTCTGTCTCTTTATCATCTCCAAAGCTCGAAGTCTGTCTTCGTCCAAGTCAACTAATTCATTCATCATCAGTTCCCAGTACATGTTAGGGGGAATTTCTGCTTGTCTTTGTATCCGGACTGATTGCAAGTATATTTCAACTGGGAGTACCGCATCATGTCCAAATGTCAGTTGAAAAGGTGTAGTGTTCGTAGCTTCTTTCGGAGATGTTCGACAAGCCCAAAGTGCTTGGTCCAAAGTTCTGTGCCAACTTTTAGGTTTTTTTCCTACATGCTTCTTTATGAGACCAATTATTATTTTGTCCGCTGCTTCGACTTGTCCATTTGCCTGAGCATAGTAAGGTGTAGAAGTAAACAACTTGAAGCCTATCTCTTTGGCGAAATCTTGCATTTTTCGCCCAGTAAACACTGATCCTTGATCTGTAGTTATACTTTCTGGGATCCCAAATCTGTATATAATATGTTTTTGAATGAACTCGATCACAGCTTCTTGATCAACATTCGCGAGTGGTATAGCTTCGACCCATTTTGTAAAATAGTCGATTCCCACTAAAATATACCTTTGACCTCTAGATGACTTGGGGTGAATTTCTCCAATTAGGTCCAACGCCCATCCTCTAAAGGGCCAAGGCTTTATTATTGAACTTAGTTCATTTGCGGGAGCATGTTGAATACCTGCATGTTCTTGACATTCTTGACACCCTTTGGCAAATTCTATGCAGTCTTTTAACATGGAAGGCCAATACATTCCGTATCGAAATAGAAGGCATTTCATTTTGTGCCCCGCTTGGTGGGCACCACATGCTCCGCTATGCACGTTCGAGAGAGCTAAGTAAGCTTCCGCTTCACCCAAACATTTTAGCAATACTCCTTCAGGAGTCTTTTTGAACAACTCATTTCCCATCAGAAAGTATGATAAGGCTCGATATTTTACCTTTCTATCCGTGTCTGACGAAGGGTCCTTCAAATAATTCACAATTGGACTTCTCCAGTCTGTGTCTGCCAACGAGTCTATGTTCAAAACTTCGAATTCTTCTTTGTTAGCAAACCCTATTTGTGAGTTTTCCAGATCACTTGGAGAAAGTTTCGTAGCCATTGCTCTGCCTCTTACTTGGATCAATTCCTCGAATTTGCTTTTCGATACCCTGTACCCTGAGGCTAGTTGTGCCAAATCGTTTGCTTCCTGATTATGCAATCTTGGGACATGGTTCAGATTCACATGTTCGAATTTTCTAAGCAACCTATTTGCTATGACAAAGTACATGATCAAATTTTCTTTGATGCACTTGTACTCTTTCGTTAGTTGTTTAATCACCAATTCGGAGTCTCCTTTAATTTCGACTCTGGCTTCCCCCAATTCTAACAAAGCTTCAAGTCCGGCTATCAATGCTTCGTACTCAGCTTCATTATTGGAACATAGAGGGCCTTCGATTTTATACTTGAGCTTTGTTGGAATTCCTTCAGGAGAAATTAGCAATATTCCAACGCCAGTTCCTTCTTTGTGAGTTGAACCGTCAAAGTATAACTTCCAAGGTGGCAGTTCCACGTATTGCTGAGAATTTTCCACTACTGCATGATCAACAATGAAATCTGCCACAATGAGCCCCTTCATTGCCCTAAGGAGTTGAAATGTTAAAGAGTACTCAGTTAGGGCCAAAGCCCATTTGCCAATTCGACTATGTAATATTGGCTTCGATAACATATGTTTAATAACATCGCAATGGGACGAAACATAAACTGGCTTTATATAATACTTGAGTTTAATACATGAGAAATATAAACAAAGGCAGAGTTTTTCTATTGCACTATACCTAGTCTCTGCATCATTGAGTACTCTACTTAGGTAATAGATGGCTCTTTCGATGCCATTTTCATCCTCCTGAGCTAACATGCTACCTATTGTTTTATCTGAAGCTGAAATATACAAGCGCATGTGCTTCTTTCCATTCGGAGGAGCCAATATTGGAGGATGCATCAAGTATTGCTTGATCTTTTCGAAAGCTTCTTGATGTTCAGCTAGCCATTCAAACTTGCCTTGCTTGAGTCGAAGCAAAGGTGAAAAGGCTTGTGTGCGTCCACTTAAATTGGAGATGAATCTTCTCAAAAAGTTTATCTTCCCCAATAAGGACTGCAGTTGCTTCTTCGTGGAAGGAGGCTTCGCTTCCATAATGGCCTTTGTTTTATTCTGGTTAATTTCTATCCCCTTCTTGTGGACCAAAAAACCTAGGAAGTCTCCCGCCTGCACAAAGAAAGCACATTTAAGGGGATTCATCTTCAAGCCATGTTTTCGCATTCTCTCGAATGATTGGCTCAGATGATCTAGATGATTGGAATCTGATACAGATTTTACCACAATATCATCTATGTATACCTGCATAAATGTTTCTATAAAGTCATGAAATATAGAATTCATTGCTCTCTGATATGTTGCCCCAGCATTTTTTAGGCCGAAAGGCATTACTACCCATTCGTATGTACCTATTGCCCCTGGACAACGAAAATCTGTTTTAGATACATCTTCTTCTGCAATGAAAATCTGGTTATATCCAGAGTATCCATCTAACATACTCAGATACTCGAAACCTGCGGCTGAATCTACCAGCATTTCTGCCACAGGCATAGGATATTCATCCTTAGGTGTTGCTGCGTTTAGATCACGAAAATCTATGCATACCCTTAAAGAACCATTCTTTTTAATAACTGGCACAATATTAGCAATCCATTCAACATACCTCGTGGTCTGGATGAATTTGCGGCGCAGGAGTCTCTCTACCTCTGCTATGATCTTCGAATGGATCTCGGGTGCAAACCTTCTTGGAGTTTGCTTAATAGGCTTTTTCCCTTCTTTGATTGGCAACTTTAGTTCGACCAAGTCTCGTCCCAAACCAGGCATTTCGTCGTAATCCCACGCAAAACAATCTTTGTTTTCTTTCAGCAACGTAATGACTTTAGATTTTAGAGTTGGTTCCAGCTTTGCACTAACATACGTTATCCTCTTCCGATCTCCTTCCCCGAGATTTACTTCTTCATGTGGATCTTGGGCTAACATTTTAATATTTGAGGCCATAGGGTCTTTTTCGAACCCCAGAGGCGCTTCGTCGTAAATTGCGTCCAGTTTTTGGGTAAGTTCTTCCTCTGTGGTGTTTACCATTCGAACTGGATCTTCAAAGATTGAGAGGACGCATGTAACCTTGAATTTGATATCTCCTTATTTTCTGAAACCGATTTTACTGTCATGTTTGATAACTCGGCTTCGAGATCCGTGTTTCTTTTGTTCTCGGCTATATAAGCCGAAATCTTCTCAAAGAAGGAGGACTCGGACATCATCAACATCGTCGTCCCAGCCTGTTGGCCGTATCGTTGGATAATTCTCTCTTGATGCGACATCCTCTGGACCGTCCATTATCTCTCTATTCCACTGGAAGCCATTTGGGTGTAAAGATAGATAATATAAAGCGTTCTTGTTTGGAGTGTATATATCTTCCGCAGCATGACAAGGTCCTATATTTCCCAGGTTCCTGTCGAAGCTAGTTTTGTTGACTTGATTAACTTCAGCCACATAATAACTCTTGTCTCCTTCGATGTTCTCCACTATGCCATCTTGTCTCCAAATGGTTAGTCTTTGGTGCATAGTTGAAGGCACCGCAGCAACTCCGTGGATCCATTCCCTTCCTAACAAGAGGTTATAATTTGCTTTTGCTGGTATTACCATGAACATAGTTGGTCTGGTAACGGAACCCACAGTTAAATTTACTTGAACAACTCCCAGAGTCTGCCCAATTTTGCCTTCGTAGTTTGACAAAACCATGTTATGAGGCCTTATATCTGTGTCAAACATACCAATTCTCTTCAACATGTATTGGGGCATTAGATTCACTGCCGCCCCTCCATCTACCAGGACTTTGTTAATGCCAACGTTCTCAATCTTAGCCCTTATGTAGAGTGGTTTCAGATGATTTCGCATGCCTTCGTCAGGCCTTTCGAAGAAAGCATTCTGCTCCTCAACTGCTCCGTTGTTTAGCACGTAGTAACACACAGGTCTGTGTTTTGTCATCTCTTCGACGTCAGTTTCTTCACACTCCTCAACTTCAGTTTCTTGATTGAATTCGTGAGGGAGGACTGACACCACGTTGCATATCAAGTTGAGAGATGATACTCCATCTGAATCGAAATCATTTGTCATTCTATCTTCTTCCTTCCAAGAACTGGAACGCATCTTTTCTTCTTCTTCTAAAATATTTTCAGCTTCGAAGAGTCTGCGTTCTACCGGAGGTTTGCTTGCCTTTGCCCCCTGGTGTTGGACTTGGTTGCTGCTAGACTCTCCAATCTCTCTTGGCTTGTATTCTCTTTGGGCCTTCTTCATTCTCTGGTGCCGTCTCCATTGGGATCTGGACATAGAATTTCTACCTTTGTAATTCTCAAGCCTATACATCTCTCGATTTGAGGTCTGGAATTGCTTCCTATAGGCCATCGCAGTTCTTCCTCCTTGGTCCAAACTTCTCCACTTATTGGTTCTTGCGCCAGCTTGCACCCATCTGTCCCTAGGTGTATCTGCAGGGATTTTGAATGTGACCCTTCGTGCATTAGGGTGAGGACTGTCAGGCCTCTTATATGAAGTTCGATTGTCGAACGTATATATATTAGGACGGAGACCTTGGGTTTCTCGATTCATGATAAAATAACTCCTTTCGAGGGAACGCGCTAGGAGTTCATCATACACTGCTCCACACCTGGGACATAACACTACTTCCGTATTTGCTTTGTGGCATCTGACCAAGAAACTCACCAAACTTTCCGCAGTTCTTGGGTATATCTTTAGCAGTAGGTTTTCGCCTCTCCAAGGCTGCTCCAATCTCTCTCTCAGGGTCCTCTCGAAGTTAGCTTGGACTCTTCGATTCAGCATTATAGAGCATCTTGGGCACATCAGCATTTTTCCTCCATTCTTCTCGTGGCAATTCCAAAGGTAATCTTTCAAAGTTTCGCCCTTTGGTGAAATATCCACATTTCCCTGTTGCCTTGTCATCCATTTCTCCAGCTCTTCGATTTCAGACAAAGGTCGTCTAGCATTTACCATGTTGACAACTGCTGGAGGGGCTTCGGAAATTTGTATCTGCTGAAGTTTCATCCTGAGGTCTTCAGTGGCCTCACTAGTTTTTTCTTCCAGATTGTCGGTCATTTCTGGGTCGAGGGATCCTTCAACATCAGTACTGAAGACCGCGTCATCATTTAGGCTTTCAGTAGCCTGCTTTCCCTTTGACATCATTTCTGGTTCAGCAAATTCGACTTCAGACACTTCCACCATGTTGATGTCACATGGCTCACACAGGTTGGTGTCAGCAATGTTCAGGGGGTTGGTATCGACCTTCATATGGCTCTTGGTCTTGTCAGCGAATTTCAAACGACCATCCTTGATAGCATTCTGAATTAGATCCCTGAAAATAAAACATTGTGAGGTTTTATGGCCTAAAAAACCATGATATTTACAAAAGCCTCGCTTCTTCCGTTGTTCTAACGGAGGAATTTTAGAGTTAGGAGGCACTATCATTTGGCCATCTTTTACTAGTAAATCGAATATTTCGTCACATTTGGTGACATCGAATGTATAGGTTTTCTTAGGAAATCTATCGCTTTTATCATTTTCTACTGGATTTTTCCCGTTGGCAGGGGTAAGTAATTTGCAAACATAAGGCGGTGCTTCTTTTAATTCAGCTAGATCTATTTCGACCTCCTTTATGCTATATGAGTCATCGAAGGTTTCGTTATCAGTGTCTTCGACTTCAACATAGGATATTCTTTCTTTCTTGTAACTCTTGTTCACTTTAGCCTTTTCTGCTTTCAGCCGTTCGACCTGTCGAACCCTATCTGCCAATTGGGCCATGTCTCTTAAATATTGGGTATCTAATTTCTTTCTAATCGAATAGTCTAAACCACCAGCGGCTATTTCGACTAATTCGTGCTCTGGGACGACTGTGAAACATCTTGATTTCAACAAACGAAACCTGTTTAGGTAATCATCAATAGGCTCTGTGAATTTCCTTTTAATGCTAGCCAATTCCTTCAAACTTATCTTTGTTTGACCCATGTAAAATTGTTCGTGGAACAATCTTTCCAATTGTGTCCATGTATCTATGGAGTTTGGGGGTAAAGTAGTAAACCAAATGAAAGCATTCTTCGTTAATGAACTAGGAAAATACTTGATCCTTAGATCTTCGTTCCCTGCTAACGTTCCTGCCTCTGTTAAATATCTGGCTATATGTTCCACCGTCGATTCACTAGTATCCCCTGCAAATTTGGTAAACTTGGGTACCTTAATACCCCTTGGCAATTCACTTTGCATGATGTATTCAGGTATGGGAGATGTGTAATTTGGACGTCGAAATCCAGTATTAAAGCCATTATTAGCCATTATTCTTTCTATCATGGCAGTAAGATTATTTTCTGTTGCCAAATCATTTCTCCTGACTCTGTGGACAACTTCGTCAGGATGTTCGTCTCTCCCTACCATAACTAGTCTGGGTTGTTGTCGAGGAATAGCTTGTTGGCCAGTCTCCGTCGTTTCGATTTGAGTTCCCAATTCGACCGCTGGATTCTGTGCGACTGGATTTGGCCTTGGTGGGGGTACTATGTTTCGGATTGGTTCGACAATTGGATCCTCTTCTTGGTAGGTTGACTGGTTATTCCTTCGTCTATTTTGTGGGACTCCTAAAAAATCCGCCATTCGTCCCAATTGCGATGATAACCTTTGGTATGTTTCTGCGCTATCCTGGCTAGACCTAGTAATGCTTGCTGCTATTGGATTAAAGATTGTTCCTAACTCTCTAGCAAGGAGTCCTACCATATCCTGGTTACTTGCATCCATTTCTTGTCGAAATGCTGCTTGAGTACTAGTGGTCATAGGGGGAATCTGAGCCGACAAACCAGTATTGTGTGCACTTCGACCTACTGAACCCATGTTTGGTGAAAACGCTGTTGGGTTGGCTGTAGTGTATGTAGGCCTTGTTCCTTGTAGTCCTGCCATGTATGAATATGGCATCCCGTATGGGATATTTTGTCTCCAACCATCTACAGCGAATGATGGTCCTGGGGTAGATAAATAATTTGCAGCGTTCGTCGATACGGGTGGTATCTCGCTTGTGCTTGCAAACGGAGGAGCGGTGGTCGATAGTGAAATTGGGATAGTCCCAGTTGATGTGGAAGTATTTTCAATCATGGCTTGCGAACTACCCGCTGGTTCAGATCTTGTCGAAACCGGTATGGCCTGCGCTCCTTGAGTGGAAGTCAAAACATTCGTCGCGTTTGGCGCTACTGTTCCTGATCCTTGTGGGGGATCTTCTTCGCCCCCTGCACTGGCCGCTACGACCATTTTCTTGTTGTACCTTCGTTTAGGAACTGGATTTGCACTGTTGGTTAATTTACCGTTCCTAAGGTTCATACAAGGTCTTGACAATTTCTAGACAAAACAAAACAATCAATTAATAACACTTAGTTTGACACAGTCCCACTGGGCGTGCCAATTTGTTTACGGTGATTTCCGGTAAACAACCGCTAGTCCTCCAAACTATAATAAATATGATTTGGTTACTCGCAGGATCGACTAGATTGATCCTAGGACATGTTCAAACGAAAGGTTTATTGATGTGATTTGGTTCATACCTGTTTGTTTTGATTTCGAGAAATTCATGTTCAAATGACTAATCATTCGAGATAACGCTGGTTATATGAGTTAGTGTAACTTCGACGCATAAATCGTAATAAGAAAACATGTAAATTGCGAGAATGTAAATTGCAAGAAAATTAACATGCAAGAATGTAAGTCGCAAGAATATAAATTGCAGGAAAGTAATGTGCATGAAACTAAATGACTTCGAAAGTAAAAGTTTAAACAAGGAAAGTAAAGAAAACGAAAAGATATTTGATAAAAGTAAATACACATGTATTCAAATTGGTGGTGTCATACGTACATTTCTCAGCGAACTCTTTCTCTTAACACTTGATACTTGAGCAATATGTGAGTGATTTGTACAAAATGAACACACGAAATCCTATCATTAAGACTCCTATTTATACTAAATTTGACCCTAACGGTCATACAATAATCTAATGCCATGTTATCCACGAGAACTCTGGGGATGCCATCTGTCTATGTGCAGTTTATAGAAACCGTTTCGCAATTCAAACCTTCCCGCTCAAGTCCTTTTCGACACGTGGCCATATAGTTATATTCGAAAATGTTACGGAAATACATTAAGCTTCAGTACTTTATGTAATTTTCCGCGAAATGTCTAAGTCTTGGCAAAGATATCTTCCGTGTTAGCTTCGATACTTCTCTCCTTCGTTTCAACTTAGACATCTTCTTGAAGCATGGCCATCAGTAGCCATTTTTTAAATATTCGAAGATCGTCATCAGTAACCATCATTCTTCGAACTTAAAACCTTCGAAGATCAACTTCTTAAACGAAATCTCCAGCTAACAACATCAAAGTGTTTATAGGTATCACCACATCAACACACTAATTAGGTTTGAGATTTCCGAAGATGCATGGACCTAATTAGATTCATAAATGTAGTTCTTGTATTTATAATTAAAATATTAATGTGATGATACAACTAAAAAATTACTTTATGAAAACAATACAACTCAAAATCTTAACAGGTTTTAGGTCGTGGGGCATGTCCATTTTATCTATTTCTTTTAGATCGAGATAAGGTTGTTTACATATCAACCTCTAATATATGTCAACTATCTCTCACCCTATTTTTTTTTATCTTTTACAAGTGCATGTATTAACAATATTTCTTAACTTCTTTAGGGATGCAAGACCTCTATATCCGTCTTGTTTAACCCTCATTTTTTTCGTAGGAGAGCTCAAGGTTTTAAAGACCGCATCATCAACTATGGCTAATCTTCTCCGTCCATCCCATTTTTACAAACTTTTATAAATAAGGTCTAAACGGGACGAGCATATGTATTTTTCGATACTAGTAAAATTAAATTAAGGAAAGAGGTACATTAACACCATTTTATAACAACTATATTTGGAATTAGAGATGGCAAAACGGGTCCGACACGTTGGGCATGCCTGTTTTGCTTGCGCTTTAGTGCAGAGCGGGTCAAGGTTTTAGACTCTCACCCTTTAATGCGGTCACCCCGCCCCATTTTTATGCGGACTTTTGTGGGGATGTACATTAACATAATTTTGTATTTTTAGACCTAAAAATTATAGTGCCTGCGAGTTTAACCCACCCCGCCCTCACTCTTTTTGCAGGACAGAACAAGATTTTAGGTCCGCACCCTTAATTATATCCGCCTCACCCAGCTCATTTTTTTTTTTGCGGATTTTTCCAGGACGGACATGAATGAGACAGTTATGCCCGTTTGCCACCCCTATTCATAATGATATATATAAAAGTCTAGTAATTTTAACTTTTTTAATTTTACTTTTTGTTTCCGTGCAAGAACATTTTGCCTTAGTAATTTACTCTATGGTATATACAAACTACCATAACATTTAACTTACTCTGAGGTTGCTTGAGCAATCTTGTTAGCGAAATCAACTAAAGTCATGACAAAACAATCTCATGATACCATTAGCATTTCAACAGAATAATACAAACCTACTCAGCACTACAACTTTTCTCCCATGTTATTAACCAAACCAAACATAGATTATAAAATTCAGATGGGAAACAAGTGCAAAGATCAATTCTCCAAGATAAGAAATACTTACAGACTTAGTGATATTTCTGTCCTATCCAAAGTCTAGGAAAGACAAAAATAAATATCAAATTATATAAAAATAACTAAATGAATTTTAAATATTTCCTTCAAAAGAGGTACACAAAACATAGAAACTGAAAAAGAGCTAAAAAGGCATCACAATCGTAAATTACAAGTTTTCTCACTTTCTCTAACCCTAATAATCCTAGGAAAAGGATAACCCTCTTCAGCACTCAAAAATCAATTAAACCTTCATCTATAAGAAGTAATCAATGATTCAAATAATCGCAATCCAAATCTCTTTTTTGCAACCGTGGAAGATTCATTATTTCTTCTGAGAGTTCCACGTTCCTGTAAAATATAAAATATATGAAATTTGTGATTGTTAGTCTTAAATCCAAATAAATTCAAATCAGAATATTGAAGAAAACCAGATTGTAAATTTAGAATAACATACATAAAGAGTAATATAAGGTGCAGATGAAATAGCGACGACAGTCGAAGACGCGGTGCTGACGACAACCATGAGGAGGCTAGATTTCAAGATCTCGAAGCAAGATTTCATCATCTTTGGTTGTTTGGATGTCAAGGAATTCTAATGACAAATTCAAGAAAATCTATGGGAGAGTGAGAGCTAAAAAAACTGAAAAACACTCTGATGGCTTTTATATAAGAAGGAATGGTTATAATTGATGCTTTGTTTGTGGCTTTTCAAACCTAATTTATAGACCAAAAAACCTAATTTACGGAGAATTTGTTATTCAAATCAATTTATTTTTTTGCTTTTGTTTTTATTTCGATATTGATTGCTAACAAACTTGTGACATTAAAAAAATCTAAAAATAAAAATTTATCAATAAATTAGTTGGTATTTTTACTTAAAAAAATTTTAAAACATAACTTTAAAACAAACTTTTTATATCTAATCTTTAAGAGATGCAGCATTATTTTTCTTAAAATTTCTATAATATATTTTGCCTTTCTCCAATAACCCACCCACCTTATTATTATTATTATTATTATTATTATTATTATTATTATTATTATTATTATTATTATTATTATTATTATTATTATTATTATTATTATTTTTGAACGAAATAAACTTTATTTTATTTAAAAAACCATTACACCCAAGGCGATCCACGATCAAGCCCCTAAACAAGCAATAATACTATGGCAACATAAGCATACTCAGATGCTTCCTAAGAGTTGGTTTAGACCAATATCTATACACAATACTGTCAATAATATCCTGTTCTATATTTCTATGGGTGTTACAAGAAACAAAACAAAGCGCATTACGCATTCTCCAAGCTTCGTATATGGTTTCCGCAATTACACATTTCAAGATAGTAGCTTGAGCCCCTTTCCCTTTACAGTTAGAGATAAGCCATTGTGTCTCATCATCCCAACCACAAGGGCTATGCTGCACTCTACACCACTTCAGGACACCAACCCACACAACTTTCATAGGCTGATAGTTGAAAAATAGGTGCTGCAAAGTTTCAGTTTGACCACACAAGGCACACAGGTTATTGTTTAACAAACCAAATCGGCATAACCGTTCTTTCGTTGGCAATCTGTCATGCAACGCCATCCATAAACAGAAAATCGCTCTCGGCCGAGCAGGATTCCCATACAGCATCTTCCGCCACGGTACGCAACTCCCATGGGTTCTCAGCTCTTGGTATAGTAATCTCACCTTGCAACTGTTTGACATTAAAAACTTCGGCCAGTCTACCAAGCCATTCACCATTTGCCGCAGAACCGCTTTAAGGATCCAGGAGCATGTAGCGTTGATAGGGACTTCTAGAATCTGAGTGCCTTTACTATAGTAACTGTGAATCCATTGGATCCAAAGACTATCGGCTTTCCCACTTAAGTTCCACAATAGTTTCAACATATTAGCATTATTCCAATCAGTAAGCGATATGATATTCAACCCACCCTGGGCTCTAGCCTTGCAAACATTCTGCCATGCAATGGGAGATTTGCGAGAAGCTTTTTCAGACCCAGACCATAGGAAGGTTCGACAAACCGCTTCAACCGCACGCACCACCTTCTTAGGCAAAGGAATACAGTTCATCCAGTAGTTAGCCATAGCAAACAAAACACTCTTAATCAGTTGCGTCCTCCCGGCAAAGCTTAGAAGTTTAGAGCTCCAGTGGGTAATCCTGTTAACTATTTTCTCCACCAAAATCATGCATTGGCTGACCGTAAGATTCTTACTGGAAAGCGGTATGCCAAGATACCTAAAAGGAATTGGGCCTTCGATGAACTGAGTCAGGTCCATAATCCCCTTTTTTACCGACGCCTCCACATTGCCAAAATACACACGACATTTATTCGGGTTTACCTCCAGCCCAGTTGCACACGAGAATTCCTGAAATTTCTTCATCACTAGATCAACCGAAATCAGATCCCCTTTCGAGTAAATGAGTAAATCATCAGCGAAACTCAAATTGATAAGACTCAGCTTACTGCACTTGGAGTGGAACTTAAAACCTTCTGCCATCTTCAACTGTTGCATCGTGCGGAAGAGATATTCCATGACAATCACGAATAATAAGGGGGAGAGGGGGTCCCCTTGACGTATCCCTCGTTTAGCATGAATCAAATCAGAATGCTGCCCATTTATCTTGTACCTGAAAGACACAGAAGAAACAGCCAGCATAATCCAACGGATAAATTGGGGGGGAAAGTTCAATTCACGTAAGATGGACTCAAGCGCACTCCACTCCACCGTGTCGTATGCCTTCTGAATATCCATTTGAAGCATACAACGGGGAGGACCACCTTTCCTACTGTACCCCTGCATTAACTCATACGCTAATAAAATGTGATCGTGAATGTGAAGCCCAGGGACGAAAGCGGCTTGACTGATGTCAATAATACTTCTCAAAACACTGCTCAGTCTCTTTGTCAGGATTTTTGAAATCACTTTGTAGATGGTTGGACAGCATGAAATGGGACGGAATTCCTTAACCGATTGCGCGTTGCTCTTTTTGGGAATAAGAGTCACTAACGTACAATTGACGGCTTTGTACATTTTCTCCCTGCGAAAGAACTCTTGCACAGCCTTAATTAAATCCTCCTGGATAACACCCCAGGCTGCTTTGAAGAACTTCGCACCGTAACCATCGACCCCCGGCGCAGTTACGTCTTTGATACTAAAAAGAGCTACTTTCACTTCCTCTTTAGTAATAGGGGCAGTTAGAAAATCACTTTGTTCCCTGGAGATTTGGCTTCCACCTCTCAAGGCCACGAGATTAATACCCTTAAGCTTTGTTGAAGAAGTACCAATGAGCTTTTTATAGAAACCAAGAATTTCCTTTTCAATATCCTTCTGCAATTGAATACCTCTGAATGGTTTTCCAAGATTCCTGATGGTACTCCGCAATCTGTACAATTTTTTCCACATAACATACATAGCATTACCCTCCAAACTTCTACACCAATTCTCCTTTACCGCCAGCAAGAAACCCTCAGTTTCAGTGATGATATTCTTGAATTTGAATTGGCTTTTAGTTTGTATTTCCCAGGTTTGATTCATAAGGCATAAGAGGGCGTGATCGGAAACTCCAGCAGACAGTATTTGCAGGCTGACATTAATGTTCTGGGCATGCCACTCCAAGTTACCTAGTACCTTATCGATTCTCGAATAAATGGGGTCGTTAGCATGGTTATTGAACCAAGCTAACATTAATGTTTTGGGCTGACATTATTATTATTATTATTATTATTATTATTATTATTTATTATTATTATTATTATTATTATTATTATTATTATTATTATTATTATTATTTCTACTACTAGTTTGGATGAAAGTCAGAAATATATCTTGAGTGTGTATTTCTCTTTAAAATATTAAAATAATTAAAGACTTGGTTTGGTAAACTACATTTTGCGTTTATAGTTTACTCCTTCGGGTTATAATTAAAAGTCAAAATAATTATTTTCACACAGATTAAAAAAAATTAGATAAGTGTAATTAAATTTTTTGATTTTATGTACAATCAAAGATAAATTTATTATAATATCTTTATTTATATTTGATGAATAAACTACCAATTTTAAATGCTTTGAATTAAATTAAGGGTATAACAGTAATACAAGCATTTACTAGTGTCATACCCCAAAATTTGCCCGATCAGATCTACGTCTCTTAACACATCAAGAGTCAAAATTAAGAGCCATAGGGTTTGACATTTCTATTGTCAAACTCGCTCTCTTATAAATCAGGTTGAGCTAAAGTGGGGTGCGATTAACAGATGTTTTGGAATCCAAACCTTGGGCCCAATTATCACAAGGATCTTATCTTTTTCTGGGATTATAGTTCTTTTACTAACATTTGTTTTATTAATTTTATTATTACTAATCATTAGTATTAATATTATTAATTTACTAATTAACTATTGTTAATATTATTAGTAGAATTGTCGTTAGGGATTTATAGTGCTATTATTAGGATTAGTATTAATATTAGTTTTATTAGGATTTATTTTTTAGTCTTTTTATAATTATTAGTTTAATTGGGTATTAGGCCCATTAAGAATAAAAAGAAACCTAATCTAAACATTATAAATAGGGTGTTTTTCTTGTCAGTTAGAGGAGGCCGATACAATTATATACACTAACCCTCACGTACATACGATTATACAACAAGAGTCCCTCATACCAATGCTCATATTCTTCTTCACGATTGATACCGTACAGATACACCACAACATTTTTGTATTTCTTCTCTGCAAACAAACAATAACGATCATCAAAAACTCAATTAACAAAATTGCATTAAGTATTGTTTTCTGGGTGACTATTGAGTATTAGAGATACATGTTGCTGTGTTCACTATAAAGGTCAAGAAAGTGATGTGAGTTCGGATTCACCACCACCTGCGGGTTCCGGCGACAACCCCGTCAAATCACGTGCAACCAACACCCACCGCACCGCAGCGAGACCGACAATCGCGTCACCAGCCGTCACCGGAAAACGCCGGCAGCCACATCTTTCCGCAGCCTCCGTTCGCAACCGAATCCAGCCACCATTACGGACTGTTCCGATCCCGATCCGCCTCGCGCTGAACAATAGCCTTCATCGAACTACCATCATCACCATCCCGACGGAGCCTTACTCGGTTTTTTTTTGTGTGTGTTGATATCGCTGAGTTGCCATGGGGAGGAGAAAGGAGATCTGGACTCAATTCTGGGTTAAAGGAAATTGTCAGTGAGGAACTTAGTTATGAAGGTAAAAGGCGTGGGGATCTTGAAATAAAAAAGAGGAATTTTGTTTTCATATATGATTGCCATACGATCCTGTAGTATACATCCGACGCAGGTGGTTGGAATGGTAAGGCAATGTCTTGGTGATCAAGAGGACGCCGGTTCGATACCTGGCTCCCACTCATTTTTCGAATTATGAGGGAGCATCATGGAGTTCCATAGAGCTGCCACACACAATAAAAACCAGGTTTTTTTATATATTTATTTGTTATATTATTTAAATATTTAGAATAATTTATAATTAATTATATTTGGTTTAGTTAATTAATTTAATTAGGATTAGAATTAGGATTAGGTATATATTGGGTTTTAGGAATTATATTCTCTCGATTATTCCGATTATTCGACTATTTGCCCGATTAATTAATCTAATTAATTTTAATTATAATAAAAAACCCTTATAAATACATTAAGATATTAGGGTTTGCTCCATCCCATTTGCCCAAAGTATCAAAGATATTAGGATTTAATTTATTATTCGTTCCGACTAAATCTATTGGTCGCGATGGTTAATAATCGATTAATTTAATTAATCAAATCCTATAAATTAAAATTCAGATAAATTTATTTTGCTAAGTGGTTTTAACCATCTTATTGGTTATGATGATTAGCACATTTCCCCTTATCAATTCGTTATTATTTGTAATCGAAACTATCGGTTATGAGGGGTAACGATAAATTAATAAATTAATAATTAAAATACATCAATTTGCTAAAAGTGATAATCGAATCAATCGATTAGAATTGCCAGCAATCCTTTACTAATCTGTTAACTATGGCGATCGAATCTATTGATCGTTGCGGTTAATAGTGCCATATTAAATCAGGGTTGTACGCCCAAAACACTCAAAATACACTAAACCACAATACTACGGATTTTTATCCCTTCAAGCATTGCAATGTTCACAACTACGATAAGGTAATTCAAAATACCTTCGAACATTCGCATTTCAAAACAATTTCAAAACAACTTCAAACCACATTTAATTCAATTCTAAGGCGTACAATCCTGTGCCCGAACTACGTTGACTCTGATTCTCCCTAAGGAGATACGTAGGCACTTGGCAACAAGGTGAGTCCCCTTCCCTAAAATCTCAATTTTCCCCTTATTCAATTCTTTAGCTATTAAACCTCGATGTTTTAGCCATAAATCTTTACCTTAGATTCGAAGCCAATAGGAAAGGGTTGAGGGTGCCTAACACCTTCCCTCGACCTGATTATAATAACTTACCCTGAATCTCATAACTACGTAGGGTTTCCTATTCGCCCTTCAGAATAGGTGGCGACTCTAAACCTTTAATTTTAGGGCAGGTTGCTACAGCTGGCGATTCTGCTGGGGACAACACTATTAGGTTAATTATTATGCTCTTAAGGCTTGAGTGGGTTTAGGTTTGTGGTTTGTGGTTTAGGGTTTGTGGCGCATTTTAGGGTTGGCAAATTTGCCACATTTAGGGTTTGGGGGAGGTTTATCTTTTAATAACATTAAATTATTAAATTATTTATCTGTTTTATGTTTGTTTATCTGCCTGAAAATATTTGCTTTTATTATTATATATATGCTTTGTTTTTATGTCGGTTAAACCTTAAGTGTGGGAGTTAATTTTGAGACCAAAAGGGGACATGAATCGCCTACGAGTCTCACTGATAACTCCACTCGGATTGGGTTGGGTATTCGGAAAGGTCCAAAACGAAGCTTGACTTTGTGGAGGGCTGGACTGGATACTTAGCTGATCTCTCCGAGAACCTACCCCGAAAATTCGAACCTCATGGATAAAATGAGTTGTTCTAAAATCCGAAGAGACAAAAAGTCTCGGAGGCTACGAACGACCCCATGAGACCTTCTAGAACCCCCCTATAAAAAGGTTGGCTCCCAAGAGCCGCTACGTCGGACCTATGAACCTAGGACTTTCGTGCTTTTGTGCTTGATATATATTTGCGATTTATATGCCACGAATGTATGCGTTGCAATTTTGCAGGTATCCCTACGTAATCCCTAGCCTGTAGGGACTCAAATTTCTAAGACCACATCTTTCCCACGAAGGACATCACCATCTATGCATTCCCTAACATGTAGGGATTTTATTTTTATATCCTTGTATCTACAACTACGCGTCCTTCCCACGAAGGACATCTTCGCTTACGCACGTCGATTGGCCTCTCAATGGCCATGAGATTTAGCGACTGTCTCGAACGGTCACCTCGTGCTTCCATCTACGCATTCCCTAGCCTGTAGGAATTCTATTTATAAAAATCACTTCCTTCGTACGAAGGACATCTTTACTAATGCGCGTCGATTGGTCTCTCGATGACCATGAGATCTAGTGACTGTCTAGAACGGTCACCCCGTGCTTACATCTTTCATCCTTAGCCTGTGGGGATCTCCCTTCACCCGATATCGTCCTTATATAGGTTGTGTTCCGCATAAAGAACCTCCCCACCAAGGACAACTTCATTGGGACACGTTGATTAGCCTCTCGATGGCCATGAGACTTGGTGACTGTCTTGAACGCTCACCAGCCGCTACCTTATGCATACTCCCGAATCTAAGGGATTTCCCTTAGCGTGTCATAACGTTTATCCTACAAAGATTCCACGAGGGTCTAATGTCGCCTCTAAGGCTATCCCTAGGATTATACGTCATACGTCTGCATTGCATACACGGAGTTACAATACAAGAAGTCCCGCATACCCATGCATTCGCATTTTCATGCATCCATACATTTACATTGACATTTACATTTGCATTCATATCTTCGCCCGCACCCACACTTACCGTGCTAGCCGGTTTCCCAAAATTCCCGAAGAAAATCAAAGGATCGTAGACTATGGAGAAAGGAGGATAAATTATTGAGAAGGATCTTAGTCTTACTAAGGAAAAAAGGATGCCTTCCGCCACGCCAGCCGCATGTCCATGCCTTGTCATAACAGGATTATAAATACAATAAAGGTTGTCACCGAGCAAGGATTAGTTCAACAAAGAGTTCCCTCATAGATACACTCAAGGGGTATCTAGTCATAAAGGGGTTCGTCTTAGAACATATCAAACTTATATGGACGCTCTACGATAACCTAGGGGCAAGGATTAGTCCAACTGGGGCAAGACCCTGAACGAAGATGCATGACTATGATGGAGGGAATGCGACATATGTCAACCCCACACCAAGGGGAAAAAGGGTCGTAGGTGATATTATCCTTAGGAAAAGCAAAAGAGGTTCAGTCAAAGGAAACTCATGAAATTCCGATACGACGAAAACCCACCGCTAACGATTTATTCCCAACAGGTTTGACATGTCCAAGGAGAATTCGAGATTACCCTCACTTCTACAAGTTCATTAACTAAGGAGTAAAACAAAGTCGATGGATCTACAAAGGAGGTTGTCCCTAGGATCAATAGGTGTTTACCATGCTCAGAATTTCGACCCCTACGATTGCTGAGTGTCACTCAGGATAAAAGTTGTACCTTCGGATTAGCAATTCTAATGGGATGAGTATGCAGGTTTTGAAATCGATTCATTCGCTCACTACAACGACTTTCAATTTCAAATTTTATTAACAAACTGGAGGGAGAATGACGAATACAAATAACCAAGTCCAGCTAAACATATGCTTTCAAGGTAAGACCGAGCCGAGGATGCACAGGCATTGCTTCAATTCGCAAACAGTGGAGAAATAAGGATGTTAATCCCTCGTTACCCCCTCGAGCCAGGAGTTGGAGTTTGTTTCTACTTTTCAAATAAACCTTGATTTTAACCAGGGGCAGGGTAGACTTCAATTAATTCAAGGGTGTATTTATATTGTCAAGAGAATCAGTCAATCCAAGCAAGGGTTCAAGCATAAGGATCAAGCAAAGCAAAGGTTCGAGCACATCTTCTTCCTCATTACATCATTCAAGATCGAGGAAGTATCAAAGACGAAGCTTGCAAATCAAAATCAACATAGCAGTCACAACATTCAATATCCAAGGATCAATCTCAAAAGGAGTATTCAAAAGAAAAAGGAGAAAAGCGCCCGCTAAGTCAAAACGGAAAAATTCATAAAAGAAAACAAAAATGACTTAGGCAAAATTTAGGGCATCCCGATGGATCAAACTCAAAAGGGTTGGTTCATGCAAAAATAAGGGGAAAACAAAGGAGAAATACAAAGGATAATCTTGTGACTGCTAAATCATCGAAGCTTCTCATAAACGCTTGGATCTTTACAACATTTTTCATCAGTGCTTGGATCTCTACTATGGCTTCTGCTCAACATCAAAACTGAAGCGATTCTCTTGCAAACAAAGCACATTCATTGGATTAGGCGAATTTTTAGGATCTGGAGAACATCAAGGAGAAAGGGGTGGGATAAATAAAATTTTGAGCCTTATATCCATTGTTTCTTAAAACATGAACCAGGCCAAGATACAACATTCAAAAATCCTAATTGAGGCAAGGTTAACTATGAAAGCATATTAAGCAGGATTTTGTTATACTGACTCCTAAAGTTTGTTAAAACTATTTCAAATCACTACGCTTCTTCAAGCATTCATTTCTAAAAACATCCAGTCCTAATTCATAACGGACTTTGATTTCAAAACTTGCATACACATTGCATTGGAGCTACTTCTCAAATGGTACAACGCCGTCTATAAATATACACTTAGCATCGAGGAGACCTCGAAATTGGTTTAATCAAAGGCGGTCTTTCTAATAAAGACTCTGGAATGGGGGGAATCACATCTAGGGGGTTCCCCTTAACAGGGGCAAAAACTCGAGGATCGCAGGGGCATACGAGCAAAAATCCTATTAACTGGGGGCATTTCTTCCTAAAGTTCAATCGACTTGGGGCACATCTCGAAGCAACAACAAACAGGGGCATGTCAAACATGGGTAGAATTCAAATACAAAGGATAGAACACTATGGATAACCCTCCATATCCTGGAGATCAAAAGCATACCCTGCAATGTAAACGTCGAAGCATATGACAAGGTTATTGCTCGGGGCACTTCCTTCATGGCTTGGAGATCATAGGCATCTTTCTCCACTAAACATCTGGGGCATTGGATATCAAATCCATAAAGTAAACAATCCAAAAGGTTAAAGGCGTGGAGTAATTCAAAGGGGCAAACTGGGGCAAGGCGCATAGCCTAAGGGAAAGGTGTTCTCACACTGTACAACCTCGAACAAATCTTTCTCCTAACTACGATCTTCAAAGTTCAAAAGCAGGTATTGGGAAATCGCGCTAGCATCACACCCCATCTTATCAAACAAACCTGCAACTCCAGCGAGCTATATACGCTTTGGTTATCAACAACCTATCATCGGAGTATCACGCGAATACATATAAATCATGCATTACATACATTGGTCGATACATTACACCACACTTTTTTAGGTAGTCTTCTTTAAGACCAATCCTACAGTCCTTTCTAGGAACCTCTTTAGGTAGTCTTTTCAAGACATCTTCCAACCTGTTCAGGTAGTCTTCTTTAAGACAAATCTCACGATCCTTTCTAGGAGTTTCCTCAAGCAGTCTTATTCAAGACGAATTGTCATCCTTTTCGGGAATCTCCTCAGGTAGTCTTTTTCAAGACATTCCTTTCAAAAAAAAAACCTTTTCAGGTAGTCTTCTTCAAGACATTTTCTTTTTTCTAAGTACCTTTTCAGGTAGTCTTCTTCAAGACATTCCCTTCTCTAAGTTCCTTTTCAGGTAGTCTTCTTCAAGACATTCCTTTTCTAAGTTCCTTTTCAGGTAGTCTTCTTCAAGACATTCCTTTTCTAAGTACCTTTTCAGGTAGTCTTTGTATAACATTTTCGGGCATTCCAGGTGGTCTTCTTTAAGACAAATTTCTACCCTGCTAAAAACCTTTTCAGGTAGTCGTCTTTAAAGACATTCTTCATTCCTTGCTAAGAACTTTGTCAGGTGGACTTCTTTAAGACAAATTTCTATCTACTCTAAGAACCTTTTCAGGAAGTCCTTTTAAGACATCTCTCAGCTTTTACAGGCGGTCTTCTATAAGACAAATTTCTATCCTAAAAAAAATCTTTTCAGATAGTCTTCTTTAAAGATAAACATTCACACCCACTCCAGAAACCTTTTCAGGTAGTCTTATAGAAGACATTACTTCGTTCCACTCATCAATCAACATATACATAAGTATTACCCGCATACATAAGCATAAATTACAAAGCAAGCATAAGCATAGTCATGGTGTAGGTGCAAATATGGTTTAAACAAAGAAGATAAAATCTAGGGGATGACATCAGCATCAACATCAACATACATACATACGCATTAGCATACGCATATCATCTGGGGCATTCACATACTACATATCACAAAGTCCAGTTCTTGTCTGGGAAAATCATTACAAAGTCCAGTTCTCGTCCTGGAAAACCATCAAATCCAATTCTCGTTTGGTAGTCAGTTCCCGTCTGACTGTTACGTCAAAATTCAAATCACACTACAAAAGCCTAGTCTCCAACCCTCGTGTTGTGATAGGTGTATTTTCCGACCCACGTGTAGTGAGTCTCCAACCCTCGTGTTGTGAAAGGTGTATTTTCTCCGACCCTCGAGTCGTGAGTCTCCAAACAGGTGAATCTTTCTTATGCAGGTACGCTTGTTAGAACCATGGCAGGTAATTCCTAATGGTGCAGGTGAACTCGTCCGAACCAGGGCAAGTGATCCTAATGGTGCAGGTGAAATCGGTCCAAACCAGGGCAGATAATCCTAATGGTGCAGGTGAGTTTGCGATAACCCTCGCAAATGATCCTAATGGTGCAGGTGAGTTTGCGATAACCCTCGCAAATGATCCTAATGGTGCAGGTGAGTTTGCGATAACCCTCGCAAATGATCCTATTGGTGCAGGTGAGTTTGCGATAACCCTCGCAAATGATCCTAATGGTGCAGGTGAGTTTGCGATAACCCTCGCAAATGGTCCTAATGGTGCAGGTGAGTTTGCTATAACCCTAGCGAATGATCCTAATGGTGCAGGTAAGTTTGCTATAATCATAGCAAATGATCCTATCGGTGCAGGGATTTATTTTCCCATATCAGGATTTTCTACACGGAGTTATCAATGCAGTTCAACCACGTAGTGGTCATTCTACAATCAAATGAATATTATCAGTCCTTTTCAGGAACCTTTCCAGACAGTCTTCTTTAAGACATATTCCATCCTTTTTAGGAGCCTTTCCAGGCAGTCTTCTTTAAGACGTATTCCATCCTTTCTAGGAGCTTTTCCAGGCAAACAGAGTTTCACAAAGAATTTTACAACAAAGGAGTTTACAAAGGGGTGTACAAAAGTTTCTCAATTGGGTTTATCACGTTGGTCCCTCGGCAGTGATCTTCTCCAAAACATCATCAATAACAATCGAAGGGGTTATCTTTCTTGTCAGAGCTACTAGCATGCTTTAATTAATAATCATGCATCATTCAACTAACATACCTCATTCACACATATTGCATATACATACACCGCTCTCATTTATTTTGAGAAGCTCACTGCATCATACATCGCATGCATCATAACATTGCATAAAATTCAGGTTGCCTTTTCAGGCCATGCTACAATCAAATCACCTGGTTCCTTTTGAGAGCATCTGCTTCACATCCTGAGAAATGATATTTACCTTGGGTGGCATCTGTAAGCCCATCTCCCACAGAACTTCTTCCCGACAAAAGCAAATTTCAGGGCATTTTCAGTGTTCAATCATCTTCTACCTTTAAGATCATGATAAGCAGACGTGCCTATCCAACTCTTCCGGTTTAAGAAGATTGAACAGGGGCAGCTGTCATACCCCAAAATTTGCCCGATCAGATCTACGTCTCTTAACACATCAAGAGTCAAAATTAAGAGCCACAGGGTCTGACATTTCTATTGTCAAACTCGCTCTCTTATAAATCAGGTTGAGCTAAAGTGGGGTGCGATTAACAGATGTTTTGGAATCCAAACCTTGGGCCCAATTATCACAAGGATCTTATCTTTTTCTGGGATTATAGTTCTTTTACTAACATTTGTTTTATTAATTTTATTATTACTAATCATTAGTATTAATATTATTAATTTTACTAATTAACTATTGTTAATATTATTAGTAGAATTGTCGTTAGGGATTTATAGTGCTATTATTAGGATTAGTATTAATATTAGTTTTATTAGGATTTATTTTTTAGTCTTTTTATAATTATTAGTTTAATTGGGTATTAGGCCCATTAAGAATAAAAAGAAACCTAATCTAAACATTATAAATAGGGTGTTTTTCTTGTCAGTTAGAGGAGGCCGATACAATTATATACACTAACCCTCACGTACATACGATTATACAACAAGAGTCCCTCATACCAATGCTCATATTCTTCTTCACGATTGATACCGTACAGATACACCACAACATTTTTGTATTTCTTCTCTGCAAACAAACAATAACGATCATCAAAAACTCAATTAACAAAATTGCATTAAGTATTGTTTTCTGGGTGACTATTGAGTATTAGAGATACATGTTGCTGTGTTCACTATAAAGGTCAAGAAAGTGATGTGAGTTCGGATTCACCACCACCTGCGGGTTCCGGCGACAACCCCGTCAAATCACGTGCAACCAACACCCACCGCACCGCAGCGAGACCGACAATCGCGTCACCAGCCGTCACCGGAAAACGCCGGCAGCCACATCTTTCCGCAGCCTCCGTTCGCAACCGAATCCAGCCACCATTACGGACTGTTCCGATCCCGATCCGCCTCGCGCTGAACAATAGCCTTCATCGAACTACCATCATCACCATCCCGACGGAGCCTCACTCGGTTTTTTTTTGTGTGTGTTGATATCGCTGAGTTGCCATGGGGAGGAGAAAGGAGATCTGGACTCAATTCTGGGTTAAAGGAAATTGTCAGTGAGGAACTTAGTTATGAAGGTAAAAGGCGTGGGGATCTTGAAATAAAAAAGAGGAATTTTGTTTTCATATATGATTGCCATACGATCCTGTAGTATACATCTGACGCAGGTGGTTGGAATGGTAAGGCAATGTCTTGGTGATCAAGAGGACGCCGGTTCGATACCTGGCTCCCACTCATTTTTCGAATTATTCTGCTTCTGGATCTCATACGCAGAGCTTAAGGAGGACCACGGTGCATCCTCGGATCTGTACCACATGATCATACCCAGGTAAAATCCAATGCATCAGGGGCTGAGGGAGCATCATGGAGTTCCATAGAGCTGCCACACACAATAAAAACCAGGTTTTTTTATATATTTATTTGTTATATTATTTAAATATTTAGAATAATTTATAATTAATTATATTTGGTTTAGTTAATTAATTTAATTAGGATTAGAATTAGGATTAGGTATATATTGGGTTTTAGGAATTATATTCTCTCGATTATTCCGATTATTCGACTATTTGCCCGATTAATTAATCTAATTAATTTTAATTATAATAAAAAACCCTTATAAATACATTAAGATATTAGGGTTTGCTCCATCCCATTTGCCCAAAGTATCAAAGATATTAGGATTTAATTTATTATTCGTTCCGACTAAATCTATTGGTCGCGATGGTTAATAATCAATTAATTTAATTAATCAAATCCTATAAATTAAAATTCAGATAAATTTATTTTGCTAAGTGGTTTTAACCATCTTATTGGTTATGATGATTAGCACATTTCCCCTTATCAATTCGTTATTATTTGTAATCGAAACTATCGGTTATGAGGGGTAACGATAAATTAATAAATTAATAATTAAAATACATCAATTTGCTAAAAGTGATAATCGAATCAATCGATTAGAATTGCCAGCAATCCTTTACTAATCTGTTAACTATGGCGATCGAATCTATTGATCGTTGCGGTTAATAGTGCCATATTAAATCAGGGTTGTACGCCCAAAACACTCAAAATACACTAAACCACAATACTACGGATTTTTATCCCTTCAAGCATTGCAATGTTCACAACTACGATAAGGTAATTCAAAATACCTTCGAACATTCGCATTTCAAAACAATTTCAAAACAACTTCAAACCACATTTAATTCAATTCTAAGGCGTACAATCATGTGCCCGAACTACGTTGACTCTGATTCTCCCTAAGGAGATACGTAGGCACTTGGCAACAAGGCGAGTCCCCTTCCCTAAAATCTCAATTTTCCCCTTATTCAATTCTTTAGCTATTAAACCTCGATGTTTTAGCCATAAATCTTTACCTTAGATTCGAAGCCAATAGGAAAGGGTTGAGGGTGCCTAACACCTTCCCTCGACCTGATTATAATAACTTGCCCTGAATCTCATAACTACGTAGGGTTTCCTATTCGCCCTTCAGAATAGGTGGCGACTCTAAACCTTTAATTTTAGGGCAGGTTGCTACAACTAGTCTACAAGTTAATGACTTTTGTTTATAATAGTGATCAAAATTTAATATTATTTTTTTTTGCTTATAATAGTGATCATAGTATAACCTATCAATTTATGTGACAATTTAGATTTATTTGATACTTGTCTTTTCACCACGAGTTTATAGTTTATTTTAGTCAAAATTATATTCAGAGTCCTTTAAATTATTTTATTGTAATAAGATAGTCCTTTATGTTTTTTTCCTACAAGTTGTTCATTTATGTTAAGTAATGTATGCACCCCAATGACCTTTTTCTCCTTTAGTTTGTTCTATTAATTTTATTTTAATTTGTTTTTAATTTTTAAAATTCATATTAAACCCGTTTTTTATCCAAAAATTATAAAATAATTTCTGAAAAATATTTCTTCTCATTTTACACTTTGTGTAATTTTCTGAGAATTTTTTTTGTTTTACTATTCTTTCTTTAATTTCCTCATTTTGCATGCATTTTAATTAGTTTAAAAATACTTTTATGCACTAAAAAATTGTGAAAATTTAATTTTATGATTCAATGATGGTCTCTGACATATGTTTAGTGACACATCAATACCATTAGTGTCACTTCATCTTTTATAGAATCGAGTTTGTGAAAAGGGTTAACGGTGCAGACGTTAACTAACATAAAGGACTAACTTGTAGCGAAAAAACATAAATGACCAACTTTTTATAATAAAATAATTGAAAGGACCCTGGATATATTTTTGTCTTTATTTTAATAGCTTATAGTTTATTTTCCAAATATAATTTTTTTATAGTGTTTTAGTTTATAGTTAATAGCTTAAATTTTTACTTCCACTTTATCTTTATTATTCTAACAAAAATAATTTTTTATCCTTTATAATTTATTTTAATTTAAAATAAAATAAATATATATTGAATGTCTTTTATGTCATTTTACAATTAAAAATTAGTTGAATCGTCAATTTTATCAAATACTTCAATCAACTTATCAGCTATCAGTCATCAACCATCAACTATAAACTATCTATCATCAGCCATTAGCCATAAGTTATAGACTATAACCTAACTCAAGTCTTGGGTATCACTAGGAAGCTCCCACAAGAGGAACACAGTTTTGGCAGAGGAAAAAACATAATCATCATCTTTGGACCCGACCAAATCGATCCCAAACAATCATGGACCAACTAATAGAAGCCAACCAAACCACCAGGAAGGAGTCTTACTACTTCCATAATCTTCCTAGTGCATGAAAATTTTAATTCTTATGATCACAAGAGATCTCAAAGGTAAATGCATCCAACGACTCTCTACAAATCATGACTAACAAATTCACTAGCACTGGTGGGGAATATAAGTATGAAAATGGTTAGAAGGGAAAAGTTGAATAAACCAATCCCCTTTTAAACAATTTGAAAATTTTCTATACAAAAATCAGAGTTTGGTGGCGGAAGCTAAACAACATAACTTGGAAGCATAGAGTCTCATCACTATGGATTCTAACCAATGTATTTCAATGATATCACTAAGAGAATGATCAAACAATGACTTGAGTTAACTAGGAAAATTCAAGTTGCTTAATTTAAACAATTTAATATTTCAACTTAGACATTTTTTAAACACAATCAACTTAAGCATGATTCAATAGGCTCGATGCAACACAGACCTATTCTTATTCAACAAATTACTACAAACATGATCTAACCCAAATAACATACAAATCATGCTATGATTTGACTTCTACATGCTAAACAATGAAAATTAAAGAGAGATAGGGAAGGAAGAAAATACACAAAGATATATAGTGGTTCATCAACCAATCTCCTTATGCCTACTCCACTCTTCAATGATTTGAAACCATTGGGAAAAATAATCAAGTCTGCCACAATTTTCAAGAGTTAATATACAAGTATTATGATGCAAATAACTATCATCAATCCATATGCTAAAAGCCACACTACATTAGCCTACACACGAAATCAACAAATCAGTTCTACAAAACTACACAAAAGTGCTACACAAACTCTGTTAAAGTAATTCTTTGTATATTTTTGTAATTTTAGCAAGGAGATTTTGGTCGTATCTTGCTTATCAGCACTTTTTTGTTGTTATACTTAAACATTGTTTAATATCCTTACTAGAAGTATCTTTTTAATACACATTTAATCAACTTGGTTGATTGTTTCCTTGAGGGATTAGGTGCTAGTTAGACGCCCTGAGAAGATTGTGGCAGTGGTCATAGTGGTTTCACGATAAGGATCAGCTGAACATGTTGGGATTTTTAGTAAGGCTGGCCGAGAACTTATCGTGGTTTTTTCCTTGAGAAGGTTAGGTGCTAGTCAGGAGTTTCAAGAAGGAATTGGTTGCGGTCAGTATGTTCGTCTGTAATCAATTTGGTTGTAGTGGATTAAGTCTTTATTTATAAGCTAAAATCACCTTGGGGGTGGACTGGAGTAACTTTGTTAATAGTGAACCAGAATTAAAATAATTGTGCTCATTTATTCTTATTCACTTGTTAACTTTGTATTTTGAGTTGCAAAAAGATTATATTTGGTGCAACCCAATTCAAACCCCCTTTCTTGTGTTTCTCGCACCTTTAATGTGTGAATAAGATGGCTATGAACATCCTATAGGTGAAAATGGAAAGCAGCTTGAGAAAAAATATGAGTGATCAACAAAAGAAAAACCATAAGAATCATTATGAAGCAAGAACCATCTTGCTTAATTCCATTCCTTGCATTGAGTATGAGAAAATTATAAATAAATACTCAGTTAAGTCTATATTTGATTCTCTAAGAATGAATCATAAAGGAAATGATCAAGTCAAGAAGACCAAGGCGCCAGTCTTGATTCATAAATATGAAGTCTTTAAATGGAGGATGACAAAACAATTGACTCAACATCCTTAAGGTTTCAAACTTTGGTTATATGACGGAGAATTCTGAATAAAGGATTCTCTAGTTCTGATCAACAAATGTCCAGCGGCAAAGAAGTCTCCTGTTTTGATTACAACGAGCCAGAACATCTCAAGTACGTTTGTCTCAAACTTCAGAAGGATGAACCTGAGAAGAAAACTCACAAAAGCAATAAAAAGCTGATGGCAATATGGGAAGGTTCTGATTCTTCAGAAGAAGAGTCATAAGAAGACCAGGCTAACAAAGATAAAATGACTTGCAGTGGAACTACAAATGAAGACATCTCTTTAGAGGTAAAAGCAATCTCGAAATCAAGAAAGGAAGAAGTAATATCTAATAAGGTACCTACTAAACCCAATCACTCTGAATTATTTTCTTTGCTCATCACTAGGGGTGCAAATAGGCTAGACTTTATAAGGCTTGGGCCTGACCTACGATAAACTTGAAAGGCCTGAGCCTGGCCTGTGGCCTATAATAGGCTCTCTTTATTGGCATGGCCTGGCCTTTTTAAGAGTCTGGCCTGGCCTTAAAGCCTATTTAAAAGCCTATTTTTCATTATGGTTTTCAATTAATGCATATTATTTAAGAAACCTTATAAGTCGTCCTATATATATATATATATATATATATATATATATATATATATATATATATATATATATATATATATATATATATATATATATATATATATATATATATATATATATATATATATATATATATATATGCCGGCCTATTTAGCCTTTGTTCTAATATATGTGCATATATATAGGCTTGCCTATTTATCCTTTTTTAAAAATAACATGCAAATATAGGACGATGTATTTAGCCTATTTTTAATATACATGAAAATATAGGCCGGCCTATAAGGCTTGATAGGCTTTTTTAATAGCCTAAGCTTGGCCTATTTTATTAAATAGGCTTTTAAAAAAGCCTAAGCCTGACCTTTATGTTAAATAAGCCTGGCCTGGCCTGGCCTTATATAGGTTAGGCCATAGGCCCCTGTAGGTCGGCCTGACCTATTCCCACTCCTACTCATCACTCTGGAAATGCATAAGCCACTCAAAGCCAAAATCAAGGATCCAGGAAAGCCTCATGAACTAATAATATCTAAAGGCTTTGATGATGTTGCTATAAAAATGACAAGTATTTCCAAAGGCCCCTGTTCAAAAGCATAAGCATGATAACTTCTTTGATCGATTACGTAAACTGATAAGTTCCAATTTGTAGTGCTTTTGTATATATAGTTTTGTGTAGGGGTGGCAAAACGGGCCGCCCGCCCCACCCGCTGCCCGCCCCGCTTTATGTCCGCCAAAAAATAAGCGGGGCGGGCATGCCCGCCAAGTAAAATGGGCATCAAAATCATGCCCGCCCCGCCAAGATGGCGGGTTGGCAAGCGGCGGACTTACCCGCCTATTTTTATTTATATTTTTTTTAATAGATTAATATGCTTTTTTTACCTTTTAATTAAACTTTTCACTTATTTTTTAAAACAATTTTTTATAAAAGTAATTTTTTAACAAATTTACTCTAAAAAATATTACATATATTTATAAATAAATGTATAAAATAAACCATCAAGAATTGCAGTTACTAGAATTAACTAAAAAAAATAGTGAGTTTTGGAGGAGGAGCGAGTTTTGGCGAGCGGCGGGCTTTGGCGGGGCGGGTATGACGGGCGGCGGGTTTCGGTGGGGCGGGCTTTGGCGAGCGGCGATCCTAAAATCCCAACTCAACCCGCCAGTTTTTGGCGGGTGCGCGGTCGGCCCGGCGGGCCCCGCCCCGTTTTGCCACCCCTAGTTTTGTGGCACTTATAGTGTTTTTGTGTAAATTCTGTTGAATAATCCCCCGTTTTGTGTGTTAATACGTTTAGTTTGTTTATACTCGTGTTTTGATTCCTTTATGTACCATTTGATAGTTTTCTATTCATTTTGTAGGTATTGAGGCGTATTTGGAGCATGGACAATAAAGTGTCGAAGACACGGCTTCAAACGCGCGATTTTGAGCAACGGAATCAATTCATCAAAGAATAAGGATTAAAATAAGGATGATAAAAATCATCAATTTGGGTGCCATTTTGCCATTTTTAGATAGAGCATTGAATAAGCTTTCCAACGCTTCGAACCGGGCGCAATTCGGAGTTACGGTTCTCAAGTTATGGCGAAAACAAAATTTGGTTTTTTTCTGCTATCGCTTAGCGAGATTAAGCTCGCTAAGCGAAATCGCCTGGGACAACAAATCGTTAAAATGGGCAAAAAAAACATTTTTAGGTTATGGTTTTCGGGTATTTGTTCCCAACTCCATCAACCTTCATTTTTTGGTCATTAGAGCTTAGAAGACAACATTTTTGGCTTGCTCATGGATGATCCGGAGTCGGGAGCTTATTGGATCGTGTTTGACACCGCGAGAAATTGGGTTTTCTTCTCTTCCTTTTCTCTTTGTAACCATTTATGTTGGGGTTTTGTTGTAAGTATACTTTGTTTATATGTATATTTATTGCTCATGGTGTTGTTTAATGCTTTCATTACAAATCTTCATTAGTGATTGCTTTCTCTATGTGGATTTGGATTGTTTCAGACATGGATGATTCGAATCCGGGTTTAGGAAGAAAATTTACTGGGTTTTAATTTTAGATATAGATTAAGGCTTAGTATTCACTTGTGTATCAAAGTTTAATGCTTCCGTGTTGTTCGTGTTGTGCTGAGAAATCGTTGACGCGAGCAAAATAGTTGATTTCTCACTTTGCGTTAGACATAACCTTTGTGTGAGTGGTACGTGATGATGTTGATGAGTAGTTTAGGTTGATTTCAACTGATTAGTAAGTTTAAGTATTTAACGGGTATATGAGTTCCAAATCTCGAGAGTCTCTATTGTCTGAATAATGAAATTCTTTTTATGTTCATAAGTTAAATTCCCGCATTTACTTTAAACCCATTTTTACTCAAGCTCGAAACCATAGAAACTGTTGAACAGAAATTCGATAGCACTAATCTCTGTGGACACGATAAATCCCGGATGAATATTTCCAAATCCTTTGTTGTTTGCCACTTTACCGCTTCAGCATAAACAAAGGCCCCTAGTTAGAAGCACAAGAAGATCAGGCTAACCAAATTCGAAAAGGGAAAATAAGCTTGACATTCCTCATTTATGTTCTATCTCCACTATGTTTATGTCTTAAGATAAAAGAAAAGAAAAAGAGAAATTCATTTCTAGATCTAAGGCAAAATGTGTGTCTAAACCTTGTTGTATTTATAATTTTTCTACTTTTAAATCTAAAGTGAATAAGAAATCTGTAAGAACTAACAAACCTAAGAATGTATGGATACCAAAGATACATACAATATTTGCTATAGATTTTATTATAAACTTAGTTGAAGCACCTATAATGGCTCCTAGACTATGGCCTTCTATTATACACAATGGAAGAAGGACGTGTGCTCCAAAGAAAGGAGTCTAAGTTATAAACTGTTGTGGGATTTCAGAGAAATCTCGAAAAGATAATTCATTGTCTCTAAAATAGACTAAGTCTTCGGAAAGAAAGCTGATGCATAATATATAATTCTAAGCTCCAAGAAGATGATGATCCATTGACATCTCTGAAATCTTCTCCTACTCACTCTTCTTAACATTGTGAGAAAGGATTAAGAATTCTGTATGCATTTTTTTGTGAACGGTCTTCTATAGGTAAGTCATTATATTTGCTTCTGAAACTTCTGGGATATACTACTTTAGAATAGTGAATTTATCGTCTATTAAAAGTTCTCATGCGTCAAAATATTTTCTTAAAAGGATTTTCTTTGAAACTTAAAAAGCTAAAGAGTTCACTTCATATAATAAGGAAAATAGTGGGTGATTCAAATTAAAGGCATATGCCTTTCTCTGAAACACGCATTAACCCTTGATGTGGCTCATTGGGAAACGAGAATATCTTGGGATTAAATTTTAAATCACTGCCTTATCTCCTGTCAGACTTGTCACTGCTCAAAATCATTTTATTTATTACAAAAGCTATTTAAAAACCATTATCGCCTCTTCTTTACCTTACCCTTCACTTCTCTCTCTCTCTCTCTCTCTCTCTCTCTCTCTCTCTCTCTCTTATTAAGAACCAGCGTAAAAAATCTACCTATCCACTCCTGTAAAAGAATTAATTGTTCTCTTTGAAGCACTTGTAGATTTCAAAGAATTAATTGTTCTACTTGATGTTGTTATGTTTCAAGGATGGGAAATCTACTTTGATCATTTGATTGGACCAGTTTTTACTGACCTGGTCAAGGAATTCTTGATACATGCATATGTATCTGTTAGTGGACATGTCTGTTCGAGTGTCCTTAGGAAGAAGATCTTCATCAACAAAGAACACAATTCCAAGTTGTACTGTCATGATGGAACTGGTTTCATACCAATCAATTTATCTAATGACCGTTTTAAGGATCCTGAAAAATCGAACATTATATTCAAAGAAGGGTTTGAGGAGCAGAAACCTAAATTTCTTTGTGATAAACTTAGGGCTTGGTTCAAGATATTCTTGGGAAGCACTGCTCATCATTGTCCAATGAACTCATCAGACTACATCAATACTGACCAAAAGCATCTCTTGCATGCAATTACCACCAACATAAACATAAACCTTCCATCCGTTTTGTTCAATCATTTAAAGAACACTACTAGTGACTCTAAAGATGAACAATTAAAGAAGAAACATATTCCTTGGGAAGACTCATCTCTGATATTCTCATGGCAAGTAGGCTTTATTATTGTCTGAATATAGAAAAGGTGGATGTGACTGTCGAATCCCCTTTAAATGCAAGAACTATGAAAATCTTGGGATTATTCCTAAGATATATGTGGAGCCAATAGAATATGATGTTTTTGTATTCATGGAACGAAGAATTCCTATTGAGGTTTCCATGAGTTTCTTAATGATAGAACTTCAGTGATCAATCCTAAACCTCGTTACATTGTATCTCCTACCAAGAAGAGGAGAAAAAATTTACATATTCTCTAAAAATTAATAATCTCCTACAAAGATTAGGAAGGCCATCATGGCTGGAAGAAAACTAGCTATTTTGGAAGATTATGATGTTTCTAGACCCTCCAAGGCTGTTAGAACATCTGTGGTTTCTATCTTGTCCGAAGATAGAAGATATATTGAGTATTCCATTAAGGTTACTTTCGATCAGAACTTTGCTACTGATGTTTTACCTATCTCAACCGCCTATCCATCCAATGTTGCTACTCCATCTTTCACATTTAAATCTACTTCATTTGATACAATATCACCTCTCACTTTGAAAAATCCAAAAGATCCTTCCTCACCTAATACCTTCATCATCCCTTTACCATCTCAAATATCAATCCCCCTTCATCAATCAACCACCATCAATCATCTTGATTCCATAATCATCACCATTATGATAACTTTTGTTTCTCTAACATCTCCATCTGATAAAAACTCTCCTTATGCCGATGAATCTTCCAGTGCACTCGTCCAAAACTCCTATTGTCATGTGTGTCCTTGTGAAAAATATTTCACTAATGACCAGGAGTCTCCTGAAGAGTCTATGTTTGAAGAAGACATTGTGAAAATTATTGTTGTGCCTGATATGGAGCCATATCTTTACTCTAGAAAACCTTTATCCTACTATTCCAGATCAATTAACAAGCCCATTCCCTTGGATGAAAAAATATATCACTTTGGAATCTATGTTCGTGAATCTGTAAAGTTTTCCTTAAAGAAATCTATGGGAAACAGGAAGAAAGAAAAACTGATAAAATTTGGGACAGTTTCAAAAACTGGATCAATATCAACTCTAAACTCATGCAAGCCTTCTGCTCATATGAAGCAAAGAGAAAGTATAATGAGTGGCTCAATACTACTGCAACTCCTCTCCTTCTTCCATCTCCAATGGTTTATAAACTTGTGCAACAAGATGCTATCACTTCTGATACATCTTCAACTTATACCCAACCTTCCGGTTCTACGATGGTGTTGGTTGAAGGTCAAACTTTTGGCTCTAAGGGTAAAGAAGCCATGGTCACTAAAGACCATCCAGCTGGGCTGGAGGCTAATTTGGAAAAAAAGTAGGAAGAAAATCGTCGCACCTATCAACACTTGGATAAGAAGGATGAAACGATTGCTGCTCAAGGAGCTGAGTTCTAGCAGCTATCCAATTTGTTGAAGGAGTTCATGGAAAAGAAGGAGAATAAGGATGCTTAGACCTTAGTCTTATGTATTAGAACTTAAGAATAGTTGTTCTTTTGTTTTTGAAACAATTGTATCTTTATCTCTTCTCTTTCATTGAAAACTTTTATTTTCCTTGTCTTAAAAAGCCTTTTTGATAATGACAAAGGGATAGAAAAAGTAATGATTTTGATGATACCTAATCTCATGCTCATAGCCCAAACATGTTAAACATGATATAAAATGGTTTTTCTACTAACCCGTGTTTAATGTTTGATTTAGGAACTTTGTAAAATTTCACTGACTTTATTAAACAAGTAATTTGGCTAAGATATCATAAGATCACCATCTGGTATAAGATCATCTGGCATCAGAAGGATCCTAAGAAGTTAGATCAGAAGACACGATCAGGCTACTGTCATCAGTAGACGAAATCAAGATTAAAGATGAATGGAAGTTACTCTGATGAGCTAAAAGCTTATGTTAGAAAAGATGTCGTTGTTTAGAAGTCGTGAATTGTCTAAAACGAATCTTTTGTTATTCTACTTCTCTTGAAAGTTATTTCTACTCTGACATTGTGATGTTTTCAGAAGTTATAACCTTTATAAGAAAAGAGGTTGTGAACCTACCCTTTGATATTCTACAAGCTCACTCTTATTCAAATATCTGTGTGCGTTGATACAACGTATGTTTCATAAATTGTGAACTTTTTGAAAATATGGTTTAATCAAGCTTAGATACCTTCACTATTCATAAGTTGTGAACTGTTTGAAAGTAATGAGATTATGTGTTGATAATACCTATTGTTCAAAAGTTGTGAACTTTCCGAAAGTATGGTGTTTTGACTTTGATACTTTAGAAGTTGGAAAATTGTCTGGAAGTAACTCTAAGGTAATCTCTGATTAAGTATTTTGTTCAAAAGTTATGAACTTTATTAAAGAATGTTAAATTTATGCTCTAGCAACGTTTAGTTGTTTTACAAAGCTGTTAAGAAGTCGTGGACTATCCGAAAGTTGTTGTAATCAAGGTTTTGAAGGACCAAACTCTGATACTTCAAAAGTTACAAACTTTCTGGAAGTGTAGTAAGTTTGCTCTTGTTCTGGTACTACTTCAAGGTTGTGAACCTTCTGAAGACATGGTCATAAGACATGTTCTAAAAGACATGGTCAGAAGACATGGTCTAACGACGTGTTCAAAGACATGGTCAAGAGACATGGTCAGAAGACATATTCTAAGATGTTGTCTAAGATATGGTCAGAAGACATGTTCTATGACATGGTCCAGGTACGGTCAAAAGACATGGTCTAAGACATGGTTAGGAGACATGGTCCGTTAGGAGTGGGTTTAGGTTCCGAACCTTCTGATGATATGATGATTGGAACCTTCTAGTGTGTAATCAAGCTTTTGGATAACCAACATTATAAGTTTTGATGTTTGATGCTTAGCATTGATACAATAAATAAACTAAGTTATGATACTGATAGTGTTTTGATAGTACGCCAGATTGTGAGATGAAAACCACGCAGCTCTAGTCAGACTTTAATGAGACGTCAGTGTAGAATTATTCCTTCTCTATAGTTCATTTTTTACTTCAAAATTTATTTAGTTAATTTTAAATTATTAAAAGATTCAGGGGGAGCTGGTTAGCTTGTATAAATTGTTCAATCAAAATACATGGTTTTGTCATCATTAAAAAGGGGGAGATTGTAAGGACAACAATGGTTTTGCACCTGGCCTTAGGTTTTGATGATAACTTAAGAAAAATGATACACTAAAGGTTTTATTTCTTGTGTTTGGCTATTGTTGTATTGGGTTTTGTCTCTGGTAAAAAGGTGTGTGATGTCATCAGGTTCTGAACTCAACGCTCTAGAAGAATACTAGTGATGTGTTACGATGGAAGTTAAGATTCTGGAATGCTAATAGTGATGTGTAAAGGAGCTTTGAAGTTCTTCTAAAGATTTACTTCTATGTCCCATGTTCGGAAGATGAAGACGACAAAGGTTCTGGTAAGCGAGTTCTAAAGATTTAAAGACATCGCTTCTGAAGACCAAGTACTGAAGGCTCTGAAGACAAAGGTTCTGGTGAATGAGCATCAAAGACTTAGGTTTGAATATAAAAGTTGTGATCATCTACAACATGCATCAATAAACATATAATTAGAAGCCTTTGAAGACTTAGAATATCAAGTATGACTTGCGTGTGATAGTGAGCATAAAAGTACTAATGTAAACTGTGACCTCTACTCTTATATGGTGGCCTAAGGACATTCTAACCTGTACTTGTTATCTACCATTACCACCATGGCCGTTTGGGGCTTTACAATTGTACTTTTCATTTCCTATTCTACCCTCTGACAGATATATCCTTCTATTTAAAGGTAGTCATTGGATGAATTTGAAATCAACGAATCAATTCTACAAAGTTACATCAAAGAAATGCACAAAACTCTGTTAGAGAAATTATTTGTATAGGTTTTAATTTTTAGCAAGGAGCTTTAGTTCGTACCTTACTTATCAACACTTTTGTATTGTTGTATTTAAACATTGTGTAATCTGCTTATTAGAAGCTTATTTGTAATACATACATTCAATCAAATTGGTTGATACTTTCCTTAGGGGACTAGGTGCTAGTCAAAATCCCTGAGAAGACTATGGCTGCAGTCATAGTGGTTTCACGATAAGGATCAGCTGAACTTGTTGAGATTGTCAACAAGGTTGATCGGGAACTTATTACGGTTGTTTCCTTAAGAAGGCTAGGTGTTAGTCAGGAATCTTAAGAAGGCATTGGATACGGTTAATGTGGTTTTCTGTAATTAATTGGGTTATAGTGAATTAAGTCCTTATTGAGAAGACAAAATCACCTTGGCGGGTGGACTGGACTAACTTTGTTAATAGTGAACCAGAATAAAAATAATTGCGTTCATCTATTTTTATTCATTTGATAACTTTGTATTTTTAGTTGCAAAAAGATTATATTTGGTGCAACCCAATTCAAACCCCCTTCCTTGTGTTTCTCGCACCTTCAATGTGTGTTTCCATCTAACTTTGTGCTTCTTTATAATCAGTGTGTGCTTCCAACTTCTTGTGTATATTTACTCTATTTTTGTCTATTTTTGGCTAAAAAGGGGGAGTAAAGTGTTAGTCTTTTAGGATTAAAGAGTGTTGTCATGTCAAATATTTTGACATGTTGATGAATGATATGACTTTAGGAATAGTAGTATTTTAGGTAGCTTGTTATGTATGCAAATATTTAGGGGAATCATGATTGTCTGTCATGCTTGATCTGTGTTATGCTTAGTGGAATTAATGTTGATGCTACTGCTGATATATGTGAGTTCATGATTTGTACCCTCGAGGAGAAGTTTTAGTTCCATGAGATAGGAGGAGCATAGTGTTTATGTACTATGTTTTTGGTTTTGTGATGTTAAATAGGATGTCATGACATCTGGTATCTGGAAATTTCTTGAGTTTGAAGGAGTTGTATTCTCTGGTGATTTGTGTGTGAGGTTGGGTCTCTCTGTGAGAGTTTACTACATATAACTCTGTTTGTATGAACTGATGTAGTTCATATTTTTGTTTGTGCATTATGAAGATGAAGATTTGAAATAATGATATTTGTGTATCTCTCCTAGTTTGTACTTTTTGAATGTTTGGGGCAAAGTTTGTTTAAGTCAAAATATTGCCAAAGGGGGAAATTGTTAGGGTTTAGTTTGTTGGCTGCATTTTGGTAAAACAATGCGTTCATCAAAATGTTGGGCAAGATATCGTTAACATGTTTCTACGACATTGCAACCTGAGCTGTTTCTATTTCTGAAAGATCAGCTACTACTGTTCTAGAAGATTTGTTTTGTTATTTGTGAATCAAGTTGTGCATTAAAGATTGGATTCTCTAAAGGTTTGTTTCAAAGCTGAAGAGATAACAAAATAATTGATTTGCATGATTGCATGTTAAAAGACTTGATCCTTGCATTTAAATATTTGATTATATTTGATATGATTTAGTTTGATTTGTAGAAGGTTATAGCCATATTAAATATCCAAGCCCAATGGTTCTTCTGGCTTATAAAAGGAGAAAACTTAACCTAAGAAAATGACACGAATAAAATAAGGATTAATATTGTTGCAAGAGTCTTAGGGTTTTGGGAGTATTTTTAGAGTACTATTTTTTGTATGTCACTCATGTATCTTTTGATGCATATTGTCATACCCCAAAATTTGCCCAATCAGATCTATGTCTTTTAAGTCATCAAGGATCAAAATTAAGAGTCATGGGGTTTGACATTCTTATTGTCAAACCCGCTCTCTTATAAAATATCCTGAGACAAGATGGGGTGCAATTAACAGGTACTTTGGGATCCAAACCTCGGGGCCCAATTATTACAAGGGTTTTATCCTTTTTTGGGGATTATAGTTTTTTTACTAACATTTGTTTTTATTAATTTCATTATTACTAATTATTAGTATTAATATTATTAATTTTACTAATTAATTATTGTTAATATTAGAATTGTCATTAGAGATTATTAATGTTATTATTAGAATTAGTATTAATGTAAATATTATTATAATTAGGATTTTTATAGTTTTTTATAATTAAATTAATTGGGCAATAGGCCCATTAGGTGTAGAAAGACCTAATCTAAACATTATAAATAGGGTGTTTTTTTTGTCAATTAGGGAAGGCCAATTTCTAAACACAAATTTTTCCATTCACCTACAAGCACACTCGAAAACACACATTCTAACACACTGAAAAACACCTATTGGCTTCTACCTTCTTTTCGGCATAACAGATCCATACCCAACAGCTTCATCACTAACCATGCTAATCTCCTTTCTTTTTTTTTTATCCAATAATTAATAAATAGTCCTAAAAGTAATAATATTCATGATTTACTAACCTGGTGTTTACTAATTCTTTTGTCATGTATGAATTTTACTATTTTATTTCATCTAATAGCTTTCTAATTATTCTAACCTTGCAATTCAACAATAGTTTTTTCTCCATTTTCTGTTTATATATTTATTTATATTTTTATTTATATATTTATTTATAATCTCTAAAATTTATGGTGTTATATTTAAATATTTAAATATTTATTTATATATTTATTTACAATTTCTAAGATTTATGGTGTTATATTTAAATATTTAAATTTTATTTATTTATTCATTTATTTGCCATTATATTTATCTACCGCAATTCCATTCAATTAAATATTTATTTATTTGAATATGTGTTATTTTATCGCATTTTGGGATATATAAACTGTTGTTAAACCTAAGCGTGGGAATTATAATAATGACCAGAGGGGAATTACATCGCCTACGAGTCTTATTATAATTCCACTCAGAGTGGGTCGAATATCCGGAAAGGTCTGATACGAGGCTCGACCTTGTTGAGGGCTGGACTGGGTATTTGGCTGATCTCTCTGGGAACCTACCCCTAAAACTCGAACCTCATGGATAAATGAGTTGTTCTAAAATCCAAAGAGACAAAAAGTCTCGGCGGCTACGAACGATCCCATGAGACCTTCTAGAACATACCAATGGGAAGAGTAGGCACCCTAAGCCGTTACGTCGAACCTATGAACCTAGGGCTTATGTGCTTATGTGCTTATTATATATGCAATGTATGTACTGCGAATTTCTTGCATTTAATCTTTGCAGGTACTCCTACGCGTTCCCTGGCCTGCAGGGACTCTATTTCCAAGTCCATGTCCTTCCCACGAAGGGCATCTACCTTTATGCACGTTGATTGGCCTCACGATGGCCATGAGACCTAGTGACTGTCATGAACGGTCACTCCGCGCCTGCATCTACACACTCCCTAGCCTGTAGGGAGTTTCCTTTTATATCTTTGTCGTTTTACAACGACGCGTTCTTCCCTTGAAGGACACCCTCATTAACGCACGTCGATTGGCCTCTCGATGGCCATGCGATTCAGTGACTATCTTGAACAGTCACCATGTGCCTACATCTACGCATTCCCTAGCCTATAGGGATTTTAATTCCAAAATTGCATCCTTCATACGAAGGACATATTCGTTTACGCACGTCGATTGGCCTCTCGATGGCTATACGATTCAGTGACTATCTTGAACAGTCACCATGTGCTTACATCTACGAGCTCCCTAGCCTGTAGGGATTAAATTTCTAAAAAAACATATCCTTCATACGAAGGACATATTTGTTAGCATACGTCAATTGGCCTCTTGATGGCCATGTGATTCAGTGACTGTCTTGAACGGTCACCCCGTGCTTACTCCTACGTACTCCCTAGCCTATAGGAATTTTCTTTTACATCCATGTGTTTTCACAACGACGCGTCCTTCCCCGAAGGACAACTTCATTAGCATGTGTTCGATTGGCCTCTCGATGGCTATGAGATCCAGTGACTGTCCTGAACGGTCACTCCATGCTTGTTTCCGCACACCCTCTAACTTGTAGGGTTTGGATTCCCATCTATACATCTTTCATCCCTAGCCTGTAGGGATTTCACTTCATCCGATATCGTCCTTATATAGGTTGTGTTCCGCATAGAGAACCTTACCACCAAGGACAACTTCATTGGTACACGTCGAACGGCCTCTCGATGGCCATGAGACTTGGTGACTGTCTTGAACGGTCACCAGCCGCTGCCTTCTGCATATTTCCTAATCTAAGGGATTTCCATCGGCGTGCCGTAACGTTTATCTCGCAAGAATTTCAACAGGGCCTAATGTCGCCTCTAAGGCTATCCCTAGGATTATACGTCACGCATCTGCATTGCATGCACGGAGTTATAATACAAGGAGTCTCTCGCATACGCATGCATTCGCATTTTCATGCTGTCATACATTTACATCTACATTTGCATTTTTGTCTTCACCCTTATCTAATCAACAACTACGCTAGCTGATTTCCTGAGACTCATAAATGAACTCAAGAAGAGCCCTAAAATGTGGAGAGAGGAGAATCAACCATTGAATGTTCAAAATAGCTTGGTCCTACAAGGAGAAAAGGTTGCCCTTCATTATACAAACTACGTACTTACGCCTACGCCCGCGCCTATACCTCCTCATGTTGGGGCAGTCGATGCAATAGAGGTCATTACCGAGCAGGAGTTGGTTCAACAAAGAAGTTCCCCCATAGATGCACTTAAGGGGTATCTACTTATAAAGGGGTTCATCTTAGAACGCAACGAAGCTTACGAGAACACCTTACAACGGTTTGTGGGGCAAAGATTAGTCCAACTGGGGGCAATATCTTGAACAAGGATGCATAGGCATGGTGGAGGGGAAGCAAGATTTAATTGAAGAAGGGGTCATTGAGTCCGGCCAGCCTAAAGAGCCGCACAAGTCTAATGCTATAGATGTCTAGAAGGAGGGATTCTTAGATCATTAGTTTCATTTGCATTCGCAATCTCTTTTCTGTTTGTTTAAACATTTGTCGTATGACAGACCCTATGTACTTTACAATAATCATTAATGCATTGCTTATGCGTGTCTTGGATTATTCCTAGTGTTTTCACTATATTTAAAACTGTGTTTTTACTTATTTGTGATATTCAACTTTCGTTCAAAGATGTGTACCTTTAGAGGGAGAATGACGAAAACGATACCACAATCTCATACAGTACGCTTTCGAACAGACCGTGTTAACGATGTACAGGCATTGTTTCAATTCCAATACATTGGAGATATAAGGATGTTAATCCCTCGTCAACCCCTTTGAGCCTAAGAAGTAGGAGTTTTCCTTCACATACAAAATAAAAACCCTCAAAATATAACCTGGGATGGGGTAGCTGTTCAGTTAACTTGATTATCCCAAATTGTTCCTTTGAACATAATCATTGATGGTTCTCCGTCATAATTAAGCCTGGCAGTCAATGTCCGCGAAGAAAAAGAAAAATAACGCAAGGCCTGCCAAGTCAAAACCTATTAAGGAGACTCAGGAAAAATTAGGGCATCCCGCTGACTGTAATTTTAAATAAACAGTTCAGGCAAAAATTAAGGATAATAAAGTAAAAAAAAGAGGTCACTATGCATCCTCGACCAATGGAAAATATTACAAAAAAAGGAGGATGACTGCCTTTGCAGATAAACATTTTGGTTTTTGAACCATCATAAATGTCAACATTATAATACCCAAAGTCTTTTGGAGCTTAAATGCATAGTTAACTGAGCATAGGACTGGAGAACGTCACGAAGATTGGGATGGGTACGAATAAACTTTGAGCCATTATCCTTTGTTTCTTAAAATCGTGAACCAGGCCACGTTACAACCCTTAAAAGTCCTAACTGAAGCATGGTTAGTTCGAAAGCATGCCGTTACCAAAAGGTACCCTGACTCCTTAAGGTCTACTATAACTCTTGAGTTGATATCACTTTTTTAGAAAAAAAAACTCTGTTTTACTCCAAAATGTTTTTAAGCTTTCAAGACAGACATATGCATTCGCATCTTATGAATTTCATCGTAAAGCACACTGGTCTATGTAGATTCAAATGTTTTGACATCAGGGAGAAGTTGCATGGGGCATGGCTAATGACTAAAAATCCTACCGACGGGCGAAGTAGCTTTAAAAGCATATCAAGAAATATCTCTTACGCCTGACTCGGATGGCTATTGTATACACAGGGCATGGCCCGTTGTTATCCTATTTATCTGGGGCAATCTAATCAAAACCCATGGAATCTCTCAAGGACTCTGAATAGCCCATGGGGCAAGTCCATTACCTGGGGGCACATTGCAAAGGTCACTTCATATGCGATGGTGTTAATACTATTCTTACATCCTTTCTAGGAACCTTTTTAGGTAATTTTCTCTAAAACGTCTCTTAACCCTTTCATGCAAATCTTCTTTAAGACATGCTCAAATATCTATTATCCTTTCTAGGAGCCCTTTTCAAATAGTCTTCTTTAAGACACATCCTCTCGTTTTTTCTACAAATTTTTCCAGGTGTCTCTCGTCATCTTCAGAAACCTCTTCAGGTAGTCTTATTTAAGACATTATTTTTCTAAGAACCTTTCTAGGTAGTCTTCTTTAAGACAATCATCGTCCTTTCTAGGAACCTCTTCAGGTAGTCTTCTTTAAGGCATTTTAAAAACTTTTTTAGGTGGTCTTTTATAAGACATTCATTGTCCTTTCTAGGAACCTTTTTAGGCAGTCTTTTTAAGACATCTTTCAGTCTTTTCGGGTAGTCTTCTCTAAGACAAATCGCACAATCCTTTCTAGGAATCTTCTCAGGTGGTCTTCTTTAAGACAAATTGTCATCCTTTTTGGGAACCTCTTCAGGTAGTCTCCTTTAAGGTATTCTAATAACCTTTCTAGGTAGTCTTCTTTAAGACAATCATCGTGATTTCCAAGAACCTTTTTAGGTAGTCTTCTTCAGGACATTCTTTTCCTAAGTACCTTTTTAGGTAGCCTTCTTTAAAACAATTTGTCATCCTTTTCAGGAACCTCTACGGGTGGTTTTCTTTAAGACTTTCTACGAATCTTTCTAGGTGGTCTTTTCTAAGACATTCACTGTCCTCTCAAAAAACCTTTTTAGGTAGTCTTTGTAAGACATATTCAGCCTTTCCAGGTAGTCGTCTTTAAAGACATTCCTTATTCTTTGCTAAGAACCTTTTCAGGTAGTCTTCTTTAAGACAAATATTCACATCCATTCCGGAAACCTTTTTAGGTAGTCTTATAGAAGACATTATTTCGTTCCACTCATTACATCAATCAACATACGCATATGCATAAGCATTATCCACATTACCAAGCCGGCATAAGCATAGCTGTGGTGTAGGTGCAAATATGGTTTAAACAGGTTCAATAAGGAGATAAAATCTTGGGATTGACATCAGCATCAGCATACATACATACGCATTAGCATATGCATACCATCTAATGCATCCACATACTATAAAAGCCCAATTTTCATTTGCAAATCCAAATCCTTACAAAGTCCAGTTCTCGTCCTGGCAAATCATTACAAAGTCCAGTTCTCGTCCTGGCAAATCCTTACAAAGTTCAGTTCCCGGCTGACTGGTACATTAAATCCAATTCTCGTTTGGTAGTCAGTTCCCGTCTGACTGGTACATGAAAATCCAATTCTCGTTTGGTAGTCAGTTCTCGTCTGACTGGTACATGAAAATCCAATTCTCGTTTGGTAGTCAGTTCCCGTCTGACTGGTACATGAAAATCCAATTCTCGTTTGGTAGTCAGTTCCCGTCTGACTGGTACATGAAAATCCAATTCTCGTTTGGTAGTCAGTTCCCGTCTGACTGTTACAGCAAAACCCAATAATCCAATGGGTGCAGGTGAGTTTGCTATAACCCTAGCAAATGATCCTAATGGTGCAGGTGAGTTTGCTATAACCTTAGCAAATGATCATAATGGTGCAGGTGAGTTAGCTATAACCGTAGCAAATGATCCTATTGGTGCAGGTGAGTTTGCTATAATCATAGCAAATGATCCTATTGGTGCAGGGATTTATTTTCCCATATCAGGATTTTCTACACGGAGTTATTAATGCACTTCAACCACATAGTGGTCATTCTACAATCAAATGAATATTATCAGTCCTTTTCAGGAACCTTTCCAGGCAGTCTTCTTTAAGACATATTCCATCCTTTTCAGGAGCCTTTCCAGGCAGTCTTTTTTAAGACGTATTCCATCCTTTCTAGGAGCTTTTCCAGGCAAACAGGGTTTCACAAAGGGTTTCACAACAATATTTTCAAAAGGTTTCTCAATTGGGTTTATCACGTTAGTCCCTCGGCAGTGATCTTCTCCAAAACTTCATCAACATCAAACAAAGGTTTTTTTCTCTTTTTCAAAGCTACTAACATGCTTCAACTACAATCACGCATCATTCAACTAACATACCTCATTCATACATAATGCATATACATACATCGCTCTCATTTATTTTGAGAAGCTCACTGCATCATACATCGCATGCATCATAACATTGCATAAAACTCAGGTTGCCTTTTTAGGCCGTGCTACAATCGAAACACAGTGATTCCTTTCGAAAGCATCTGCTTCACATTCGAAAGAGAGGGGTATTTACCTTGGGTGGCATCTGTAAGCCCATCTCCCACGGAAATTCTTCCGACAAATGCAAATTTCAGGGCATTTCAGTGTTCAATCATCTTCTACCTTTAGATTACGATAGGCAGACGTGCCTATCCGACTCTTCAGGTTTAAGAAGATTGAACAGGGGCAGCTGTCAAACCCCAAAATTTGCCCAATCAGATCTATGTCTTTTAAGTCATCAAGGATCAAAATTAAGAGTCATGGGGTTTGACATTCTTATTGTCGAACCCGCTCTCTTATAAAATATCCTGAGACAAGATGGGGTGCAATTAACAGGTGCTTTGGGATCCAAACCTCGGGGCCCAATTATTACAAGGGTTTTATCCTTTTTTGGGGATTATAGTTTTTTTACTAACATTTGTTTTTATTAATTTCATTATTACTAATTATTAGTATTAATATTATTAATTTTACTAATTAATTATTGTTAATATTAGAATTGTCATTAGAGATTATTAATGTTATTATTAGAATTAGTATTAATGTAAATATTATTATAATTAAGATTTTTATAGTTTTTTATAATTAAATTAATTGGGCAATAGGCCCATTAGGTGTAGAAAGACCTAATCTAAACATTATAAATAGGGTGTTTTTTTTGTCAATTAGGGAAGGCCAATTTCTAAACACAAATTTTTCCATTCACCTACAAGCACACTCGAAAACACACATTCTAACACACTGAAAAACACCTATTGGCTTCTACCTTCTTTTCGGCATAACAGATCCATACCCAACAGCTTCATCACTAACCATGCTAATCTCCTTTCTTTTTTTTTATCCAATAATTAATAAATAGTCCTAAAAGTAATAATATTCATGATTTACTAACCTGGTGTTTACTAATTCTTTTGTCATGTATGAATTTTACTATTTTATTTCATCTAATAGCTTTCTAATTATTCTAACCTTGCAACTCAACAATAGTTTTTTCTCCATTTTCTGTTTATATCAGTAAGAACAGGTTGAAAAAGAACAAAAAAAAAAGGCGTTGCTGGATTTGCCCACGTGAACACGATCAACCGCCAGAATCACAGCCACTCTCCGATACGCCGCGAAGCCATCACGCCAATATGAACAACACCGCCGTAAGAACATCCAACACTCATCCACAAGGTCATCGACTTCTCACAACCGACCCATATCGTAAATAGAGCAACGCGACGTACGATACTCCAACAACTTACAACCGCAACGAGCAATCGAACCTTCGACGATCCATTCCACAACTCAAATCATTTCCAGAACAGTGGAAGAAATCAAGGAGAGGAGGCGATCAAGTATCTCAAAATGCTGTTGGAATTCGCCGATTCGATCTGAAGCCCTCGCATTCTGTAAGGTATCACCTCTTCTCTTTTGTTTGTTGTGCGATTGTGTGTTATGCTTATGATTCTGTTATGTTATAAAAATGAAAAAAGAGAAGGTGTAAGATAAGAAAGAAAAGATGTGTTGTTGTTGTTGTCCGCTGTATCATCCTGAGAGAGAAAAACAATTCTCTTCGTTTGCCATCATAAATATGTGTTTTTGTTTTATTTTTTTTCTCTTAATTTTTACATGCCACATGTCACAATTTTAGTGGCACATAAGTTAATTTGAAAAGCCAAAAAAGAGTGATTAAAATTATTTCACATGGTACATGAAAGGGTGGTGCGCTACTCCCTATATACAACTTATTTTTATTTTGTTTTTTATTTTAATAATTGTTTCTTAGAAATAATATTATTTAATTAATTCATTTAATTAGGATTAAAATAATATAATTAGAATAAGGCTATAATTAAGATTTAGAATTATTTAAGGTTATCTCCCGATTATTTCGATTATGTCGATTTAATTCATTTAATTATTTTTAATTGTTAAAAATCACAAAAACCTAGAAGAAAAGAAAAAAAAACCCTAGAAAGGTTATAAATATTAGAGTTTGTCCAATCCCATTGCCCATTCGGCAACAAAGAAAACATTAACATTAATTCTCTCCTTGACCCGACTAAAGCTATTAGTCGCAGTAGACGAGAGATAAAACAATAATTTAAGTAACTCTCATTAATTCTCTCCTCGACCCGACTGAAACCATCAGTCGTTTTAGACGAGAGATAAAAATACACAAATTAAAATACATTTCAATTTGCTGCCCGCGATGATTAATCTATCGATCTGAGCAATCAGCAATGCCCTTAATCCGTTAGCTATACTGACCAAATCCATTGGTCACCGCATCTAACGGTGCCATATCAAATCAGGGTTGTACGCCCAAATCTCAAAATACACTAAACCACGACACTACGGATTTTCATCCTTATCAATCAGGCAATTCAAAATGCCTTTCAAATCAAAACTACGATAGGCCATTCAAAAAGCCTTCAAACAACCACACATACTAATTCAAAGGCGTACAACCCTGTGCCCGAACTACGTTGACTCTGATTCTCCCTAAGGAGATACGTAGGCACTTGGATAACCAAGGTGAGTCCCCCTCCCTAAAATCTCAATTTTTCCCCTATTCAATTCCTTAGCTATAAACCTTAACTTTTAGCCATAAAACTTGACCCTTAGATTCAAAGCCAATAGGAAAGGGTTGAGGGTGCCTAACACCTTCCCTCAACCTGATTATAATAACTTACCCCGAATCTCTCAACTGCGTAGGGTTTCCTATTCGCCCTTCAGAATAGGTGGCGACTCTAAATATAAATTTTTAGGGCAGGTTGCTACACATATAGTTTGACTTATTGTTCATTATTCATTTGTGATTCAATCACGAGCTTTTAAGCAAGAGTATAATCTGTGTAATTGGAAGTATGTATTCTATAAATTGTTTTTGATATTAACAATCATAGAGGTGTTATTGAGGTAAGTGAGAGGGGGATCTCATATCTAGGGGTGTCCTAGGTATAAGTTTCACAAGGTAGTGATTAGGCGATAAGTTGTAAATTATGGTTGTTTGGCTTTATGCTAATACTAAAATAGTGAATTTCCTTCCAGGCTTGGTAGTCTCCAGAGTAGGTGAGTTACATCGGACTGGGTTAATAATTGATTGTGTCTTTTACCTTCTGCTATTTACTTCTGCATAATTATTGATTTGGTAAAAGTTTTATGTAAGCAAATGACGTCTTAACATCTGTCTTTCCATTGTGTTTTGGTGTTGGGACAATTGTCTCGACATATATTTGTAAGTGCCAAAATTTCAATTTTCCATTCACAAAAGTCTTAAAAATATCAAGTTCTTCATTTTCATTTCTAATAAATTAATTTTTAATTTCATTAATAAAGATCTTAAACATATCAATTTCATTCACAAAAATATCATTCTTAACGATGGTGTACAAATTTATCCCATTAGACTAACTAAACCCTTACTTTTTCAGATGAAAATAAAAAAAAAAGATTATTTATAATCTAAGGAGTATGCATGACATCCTTCAAGATTAAAAACTTTTAGAAGGTAGACTTCATCTCCACTTCTCTAATAACGATAACATTAGTCGTGTGGGAAACTCCCAACAACACTTTCTTATTCGTGTATGTTTTGAACATTTTACAATCATAAAAGAGATGACGAGATATGCAATTGTCTATCCACCAACCATCATATTCACCAATCATGTTGATCTTATTTATCAAAGCAAAAAATTGCTCATCAGTCAAGTTAACATGTGCATTAGGGGTAACCCGATGTTTAAACCTAATATTACATTTCTTAATCATATGACATGGTTTTCCATAATTGAAACAAGATAAACCACCAATGTCATGTTTTTATGGTGGTGGTTGTTGCCTATCAGTTAGAGTAATTAGGGCCCTATATGGGTTCTCGTTCTTAATTCGGCTCACGACATTGCAGTTCTGATTTTGTATTTATTTTCCAAATGGCTTGATAACTACAATGAATTTATTTTTGTTGTTTAAAACAACCAAGACCTTTTCTTTTTCATCTTGTCTCTGAGATTCTTCTTCAATTTAAAGGAGAATAATGAAAATCTCAATTAAAAATTCTTTTGTTTTCTGGTGAAGCAAACATTTTAAAATCTTTCAAACTAAGGAACATTTTATCAATAATAAAATCAATTCGAAATTGTTCATCTAAAGATATATCTTGAGTGATAATCTCATGAACAATCTTTTGAAGTTCGTGACATTAAGCTTCCACAGACATTCCATATGCCATTTGATACTTCAAGAAGCGACTAACAATCTACTTTCTTACTCTAACCTTTTGTGTATTATACTTCTTTTTTAAAGCTTCCCGAACTTCTTTTGCAATCGCAACTACTATAATAATCATACATATCATCTACGATTCCATTCAAAATATGATTATGCGGAGATAATCATTTTATTTCCATAAGGGGATTTCTTTTCGGGACTGTAAATTGTTCGCTTTAATTTATGCAACAGATTCATCTTTAAAATTATTAAGTATTCCATCTGAATCCATATATTTCTTGTCGTTAGTTTGTTTGGTTGATCTATAAGGAGCAACAGGAATGTCCTTGGTCACAACATTGACAACCTTTTGCAACATTAAGAAGAACTTCATTTTTTGTTGCCAACGTTTGAAGTGACTTCTCTCAAACTTGAACGGTTTGTTAGAGACATCACATTAGTCACAAAAGTACCGATAACTCACTACTAGAAAACTTTTTTTTAGAGACCGATTTAGTGACTGAAATTTTTTGATCAATATAGTGACCGAATTAGCCATATAAATTTGATATTCATGAGCCAATTTTAAGAAGTCACTGAATCGGTCACTAAAATAAATCAGCCACCGATTTATAGACCAAAATTTTATGACTGTCTATTCGGTCACGAAAAATTGTTTTTATATACAATTTAATTTACATATAAAAATTAGAGACTGAAATTTAAGTCACTAATATTTTTTATTTTCTTTCTCAATTTTTAATCTTCTTTATTATGTTAATATTTCCTTATATTTTTTAAAATATTTTAGTTCTCTTTAAATTTTTAATTTTTACTAAAAATTTCATCGTTTTTATTGTTTTATCAAATAATACATTTATATAAAAATATAAGTATATATGTTTGAATATAAAATATAATAGTAGATGTTAAGTGGTGTAGTGACAAAGTCTTACTCGTAGGTCATGAGTTCAATTCATAGGTATCACATCTTTTAATTTTATTTTACGAAAAAGAACACTAAAATAGGTCACTATATTCATTCACCAAATCGGTCGCTAAATTTTGGTTGCTAAATTCGTCGCAAAATCTTAGCGACTAGCATTTTTTCAACCGAAAATAATGGTCGCTAAATTGGTCACAAAACGTTTTAGTGATTGATTTTTAAGCTTTTTCGGTCTCTAATTCGGTCACTAAAAGTAAATTTTCTAGTAGTGATTTCTTCAGTAGATATAGCAGTTTTAAACATCTTAAAATTATTGTTTTACAATTTTGAAAAAATTGCAACCGAATAAATTATTAGTTTGAGTCGTAGACTAGGTCGATCTCTTTAAGACATTTTGTAGTACTGTTCAAAATTCTGCAAAGCAGTTACTCAACCACAAGCTTCTAGGATAAAATAGTCTAGTTCTATATTGTATGATTACTACTTGCATGGCAGATAATGAGTCTATAAATACACCCTCTGATGATAAAAAAGACCATTCAATATGATATAAATACCACTCATAGTATTAAGTATAAGGACCAATCATAATAATTTTCCAAACGAGAAAATATTCAAATAATGTTTCAAAGAGATTGCAATAATGATCATTTGACCATTCCATGATTTCTCAAATAAAGAGAAATTCCAATAATTCTTTAAAAAAATAAACTTAATTTCTCACCTCAAAAAAGAAAAATTAAAATAATTTTCTAAAAAGAATTAAAATAATAATAAAAAACTTTAATGAATAAAAAAGGAGAGAAATTGACATTTTGACAATTTAAAAAATATAGAATATAAAAAACGAGAAAGAAAAACTCATAAAAAATAATTTAGTGTTTTTTCAATGAAAGAGATATTTTCCTTATATAAGCACTAAGCTAGCAATGTAGTCTAAACTCTAAAGAATGTAGAACTTTAGAGTTTTTTTTCTTATTCAATTGACAGATAAACACTCATAATTTTTTAACGATGAGAAACTTTAGATTTTTTCAAAATTTTGGTATTGAAATATTGTCATCTTTCAACAAATTTTAATAGTGTCCAGATAAAAAAAAATCCAAACAAAAGAAAATTATATAAGACTTCATCTATGAGCAGTAATCAATGTTTCAATGAACCGCAATCCATCAAATCTCGGCGTAAATTTATTTATGGAGGCCGAAGATCCATTATTCTCTCTTTGTGTTCCACCTTCCTATAAAATAAAAACATTTGAAGTTTTTAACTAAAAACTTCAAATTATATAATCCAAACAAAGAATAATGAAAAAAATAAGATTGAAAATTCAAAATAACATACCTTAAGAGAAACATGAGGTGAAGATGAAACACATACAATGATTGCAGACGCAGCAGTGACGGAGGCTACGACAAGGAGGTTAGATTTCATCATTGAGTGTTTAAGATTGTTTTGAGTTTTAACGGTTTATATATAAGGAGGGATGCTTGGATTGGAGAATGCAAACGATGCTTTGTTTGTGTGTGTGACCTTTCATAACTAAATTATAAGAGTCAAAAAAGTTACGCGGCTAATTTACCTGGAATTTGTTTGTTCAAATCAATCTTTGCCCTTTTTTTTTTTATATATTTTAGCTGCCAATTTCATTATCCAACAAAAATAGAATAACTGAGTTGGCTCTAAAATAATGTTTTAATAATATGTCATTTTGTGATGTTATAAAAAAATATTTTCATTTCTTGCAATATATCTTTCATAACTGCGGATTTACTACCCATTGTATTTTATAAAAAAAAAGTGGTGCATTTTTTTAAGGCCGTTCACTATGCATTGTAGTTTGCGTGGGATGGAATTTGCCTAGACATGGCAAAAAAAACCCATACCCACGGGTACCCATCCAAACCCGCCCCGAAGTTGACGGGGAAAATCCACTTTGACTGGGTTTAGGGCCGGCGATAAGCAGGTGCAACAGGATCAGTTGCACAGGGCCCCCAGATTTTAATGGGCCTCAGAATTTTAAAGAAAGTGTAGCCTTATTAATTTGCATAATATATAATAAATGATTCAATTAAACTATGCATGTCAATTTTAACTTTTCCATTGGATAGAACGAAAGTCATAAAGTGAAATCAATGATTTCTTTTTTAAATTAATTATTATGACATTGAATGAAGTGTTGTCAGGGTAGAAAAGAAAACTTTTTTTTTGTACAAGTATCTATCAATTCTTGTTTTAAATATATTGCTACATAATTTTAGTCATGTTTTATTTAGAATAGCTAACAAATAGTAGTATATGATTTGGATTTATTACAGCTCTTTTATCATTATTTTTATTTACTGTTATTATTATTGTTGATGTTTGATTTAGTCTTCAAATAATTATTTTTTAAAATATTTGTATGATGTTATATAGGTATCAAATTTATAAATTTAAATATATAGAGAAAAAGATGAAAGAAGCCTATCAAATAAACCTATTATTTTATTTAAAAAATATGATTTATTTGTTATTTTATAAATAAATAAATAATATAAAATGTATAAATTGCAGATAATTTTGTTAGGCTTTAATAATAGTATTAAAACTATAAATCTTCAATCACTAATAATAATATATTAGCATGAGTCAAGAAATAATACTATTAAATTAAAAAATTATAATCCCGTTAAAAATAAAAATATTAAATTTATTTAGTTGAATGTTAAATTCTTTTTTAAATAATGTTATAAAAAATAATACATTAAAAGAAAGAGATTCATGAACTGTCAAAATAATTATAATAAAATCTATTTTGAATTAATGTATAATTATATTGTGATATATAATTTTAATTATTATAATTATATATATTTTTAATTAATTTTTTTTTAAAATTAGAACAGGGCCTTCAAATTTATTGGGCCGGCCCTGACTGGGTTTGGGTTCGGGTTTGGGTTTTCCCCGATTAGAAAATATGGGGATGGGTCGGGTAATGGGGACACTAGTACCCACCCCAAACCCGTTCCCGAACCCGCCCCGTTTACTTTAATATGTACATTATTATTTATATTTTATAATTTATATTATTAAATATGTGGCTAATGTTTTAATAATTTGATTTGTATTTATTATTTTAAATATTTGAAATATATGTATGAAATTTTTTGAGATTGTTTTATTTTGTTATTTATAATGTAATTTGATTTTTGAAAAAGTAAATATTTTTATTAAAAAAATTGATTTTACGAAATACATAGTGGCGGGGTGGGGATACCCGAACCCGTTAAGGACGGGTTTGGATTTTAATTCCCCATCCCCATTTGGGTTTGGGGCGGGTAACGGGGATTGATTGGGGATTCGGGTTTGAGTTTGGGGAGGTAAAAACCGTCCCCGACCCGCCCCGTTGCCATGCCTAAATTTGCCACATAGAGATAGCAATTGAATTGGCTTGGACGTGTTTTATTTTGTTGTAATTTTTATTTTATTTTCATAAGTACGTATGATATTAAAAAGTACTGTCAGCTGGAATAAATTATCTAACTTTTTTTATTTTTAATATATATTTTTTTCAATTTTCTTAAAGTTTCCCCTAAATAAATAATGGTCTAACATGTTCTTTTTTTATTAAAACCAACATGTTATGATTAATTTATATATCTTTTTGTTATAATAAAATTGTTCATGGTTTTAAGACTTATTTGTTCATCATGATAAGAATATTATGAATAAAGGGTAATCAACATTATTATTAGTAATCATATGGTAATCACTTTACATTTATACTTACATTAACACTACAAAAAAAAAATTGTTTAGTTTGTTGTTAAAGCTCACAAGTTCAAAAAACTTCTCACAAAATAAAATTTTGCGAGGGGACAGTTTCCCTAGTTAAATAGGGGTTGCCAATTTTTAGTGAAGGACTAGCTACCTTGCTAATTAGTTTGGGGTTAAACCCCTCGGAAATTATATATCATTTATATCCTCTAGCAGACAAACAGAGACAAACAGACGTAGGTGCATAATGTGGCAAAGTGTGTGTTAGTATTTTATTAGGGGCTGAGCTATTGGTAAATAATCCACGTTTTGACATTTGTGTGGAGTTTAACCCCTTGCAAATGGCTGATTATTTTATTTTTTTAGGCGACCTTCAGTTTCTCTAACTCTGCGAAGATCTGGCTGGAGGGAAGCTCTTTGGACAAATCAGGCCCGACGAGAAGCTTCACTTAGAGAGGTGATTCAACAACTTGACTCTTCAATGAGATACGTAATTTACGAGATCTGTAGAAGGTTCTCTTTTAAAGAGGTAAGAAAAGCTCTGACTCCGTTCAATTTCTCTAGTACTGCGGGTAGTTAGGTGATGCACCTAGCGAGAATGATTGAGAAGAAGACTAAGGCTCTTGATTATGTGCATAAGGAGTTGGAGTTTTTGCGCAGTCAAAATGATTCTCTGACTCCAAAATTGGAAGAATATACTTCTACGATCCTTTGGGCAGTTATAGAGTATTTTGAGAATGTGTTGTAGTAGGTGAGGGATTTTCATTGTACACTAGCCATTCGAGGGAGCAGATCTGGGGATGTCATAGGTACAAGGTAGTGATTAGGTGATAAGTTGTAAATTAGAGTTATTTAGATTTGAACTAATACTATCATAGTTTTTCTTCCTGGCTTGTTAGCCCCCATAGTAACTGAGTTGCACCGAACTGGGCTAAAACATTTTGCGTTGCATTTTAAGATTTGATTTGATATAACTTGATTTGCAAAAGGTTATAGCCAGATTGAATATCTAAGCCCAGTAATTGTACTCGCTTATAAAAGGAGAAGACTAAACTTAAGAAGAATACAAAGATAAAGATTAATATTGTTGCAAGAGTCTTAGGATTCTGGGAGTTTTTTTTTAGAGTCTTGTGTTTTTGTGTATGTCACTCATATATCTTTTGATAAATTTTAAACTAGAGTTGTTTAGCTTTGAAATAATACTATCATAGTGAATTTTATTCCTGACTTAGTAGCCCCCAAAGTAGGTGAGTTACACCGAACTGGGTTAACAATTGATTGTGTCTTTGACCTTATGTGATTTACTTCTGCATAATTATTCTTTTGGTAAAAGCTTTCTGTCAGCAGATGATGTCTTAACATTTGTCTTGACATTGTGTGTCGGTGTTGGAACATCAGTCTTGACATCTTATTGTAAGTGTCATAATTTCACATTTAAAGAATTCAATTTGGTTCTTTGGATGTGGGTAGGGGTGGTAAACGGGAATGCCTTCCCCATTTAGCCTTGTCCAGTAAAAGTCCGCAAAAAAACGAGGCGAACAAAGTTAAACGTGTGTGCTTAAAACCTTGCCCCGTCCCGCAAAAAAAGTGAGGGTGGGGTGGGCTAAGCTCGTGGGCACTAAACTTTTAAGCCTAAAAATGTAAAAATTTATGTTAATGCCCGTGTCGTAAAAATCCGCATAAAAATGGAGTAGAGCGGTAACAATAGAAGGTGAAGGGCTAAAACCTTGACCGACTCCGCACTAAAGTGCGCGCAAAACAGACATGCTCAATGAGCTAGAACCGTTTTTCCACCCCTAAATTTAGGTGATGTTATGAAGCTTATTCTAATATATCTTGGTACTTAAATGCAATTCAAAAACTATTTGAGCCATAATGGGTCTAAATAATTTTTTCCATAATTTATCAGTTACAGTTACAAGGTCTTTACATATATGTCTTAGATGGTGCTTTATACAATAATTTTTTTAAATAAACTACATAAATGGCCACAAGGACTTGTAGAGTTTACACTTGATGAAAACAACTCAAGAATTTGTATTTCTTTATAAAGTTTGTTCTATCATACCTTTTGCTTTGATGATAATAATTTGTTGTTAGGTTAGGAGAAGAGGTTTCCCCCGCTGACATAATCCCTCCATAATAAATTATAAGTAAATTTTACTTTGTAGATTTATTGAATAATTAATATATATGAGGAGTAGAGAAAGAAATGTGTGTTGGGTATGTATCTAATAAATACTACCAGTCAAGAGAAAGCATCACCCTTGGGAAGATTAATATCATTATTACATTGTCTTAATGTTTGGTTCAGAAATATGTCTGTGAGAGACCTCAGATGATTCGTGAACTTGTTACTCTGTGTAAAAAAAAGGTACTCCCTCTGGTCCTTATTATTGTTGGTGCACAATGAATAAAGATGGTGACAAAGAGAATAAAGGAATAACGGCGCAAAAGAGATGAGAGGATAAATGTTGTATTCTTCTATTAATGATAGCTATTACAAGGCTATTTATAAGAAAAGAAAATCTTGCCACATAAGCCCTAAAACAGTAAACTTAGTGAACAAGTCTAAGGTACAAACAGTACAGTACTACAAAAATACTAAAGTACCCTTACTACTAAACAGCTAAGCTAATGAGACCCAGATAACATCTTCTGGTCAATACTATCTTCTGAGTAACCATCAGAAGATCAGACCATCTTTTGAATATTGAATTATTCTTCAATACCATCCCTTAATTCATATTCTTCAATCAAAACTGACAACGCCAATTCCATCCCTCAAGAGCAGAAATTGATCCGTCTTGATCTCCTTCGTCAGAACATCTGCCACTTGCTTCTGAGTGCTAGAGTGCACAACTTCTAATGTTCCATTCTGGACTTGGCTTCTCAAGAAATGATACTTAGTCTCAATATGCTTGCTTCTTCCGTGTAACACCGGATTCTTGGCAAGATTGATTACAGACTTGTTATCAATCATCAGCTTCAGAGGCTTCTTCACCCTAATCTTCAGGTCTTCTAATAGATTCAGAAGCCACACAGCTTGACATGCAGCTACAGCGCCTGTGATGTACTCAGCTTCACAGGTTGATAGAGCAACAACAGGTTGCTTCTTGGAACTCCAAGAGATAGGGCCTCCCAGAAACATGAACAAATATCCAGAAGTACTCCTTCTATCAACTCTGTCTCCACACCAATCAGAATCAGAATAACTCAATAACTCTGATTCTTCCTTTCTCCCAGAAGGAATCAATATGCCAAACTTCAGAGTTCCCTTGACATATCTCAAGACTCTGACAGCAGCTTGGTAATGGGACCACTTAGGTTTACTCATGAACCTACTAACCAATCCAACTACATAGCATATATCAGGCCTGGTATTACACAAATACCTTAGAGAACCAACCAGCTGTTTGAATACCGTAGAATCAACATCTTCACCTTCAGAATCAGAGTCCAACTTTTGATTCACTTCTGACGGTGTAACAGCAGCTTTGCAATTCTCCAACTTGAATTTCTTCAGAAGTTCTAACTCATACTTCAACTGATGCAGAATGATACCATCTTCTGAGTACAGAATCTCCATCCCTAGAAAATATGACAATTTCCCAAGGTCTGTAATCTCAAACTCATTCATCAGCACCTTCTTGAACTTCAGCAGATCTTCTGGACAACTCCCCGTAAGCAATATGTCATCAACATAAAGACACAACAGAATCATATTGCTTCTAGAATGTTGCACATAAACTCCATATTCCATCTCACACTTCTGAAACCCTTGCTTCTTGAAAAATGAATCAATTTTCAAATTCCAAGCTCTGGGCGCTTGCTTCAATCCATACAGAGCTTTGTGTAATTTGTACACCATCCCTTCCTTATTCTTTTTCACAAAGCCAGGGGGTTGTGACACGTATACCTCCTCTTGTAATGGACCGTTCAGAAATGCAGACTTTACATCCAGATGCATCAAGGACCAACCTCTGTTCGCAGCTAACGCAATCACCAGTCTGATTGTTTCATGTCTAGCTACAGGAGCAAACACCTCAAAGTAATCTAGTCCAGGTTTCTGAAGAAAACCTCTAGCCACTAGCCTTGCTTTGTGTTTACCAACTGATCCATCTGGCTTCAACTTTACTTTGAAAACCCATCTGACGCTGATGGCTTTCTTCTTCTTTGGAAGTTCTGTCAGCTTCCAAGTTTTGTTTCTTTCTATAGCCTCAAGTTCTTCTTTCATGGCATTCAGCCAGACATTCTTCTTGAGCGCTTCTTTTATACTCACTGGTTCAGAATCTACTAACATGGCGCACTGAATGACCTCTCCTTCTGAGTCAACTTCTGTGTCTTGCAACATGTCAAAATCTGCAAACCTTCTTGGTATAGTTCTGACTCTTTGTGGTCGCTGAGCTACTTCAGAGTCAGCTACTCCAGAGTCACCACCTCCATGATCATCCCCAGAAGCTTGTCCTCCAGACCCTATGTCTTCAGAGTTTTCCCTTCCAGAATCATGACTACCACCAGACTCTGGATCATCATCAGAATCTGGATCAGAATCAGATTCTCCATCTGACTCATCTTCAGAAGATGCTTCATCTTCTGACTCATCTTCAGAAGATTCTTCATCTTCTGACTCTAACTTTTCTTCAAAAGTTATCTCTACATCAGAAGTTGGTTGAAACTTTCTCCAATCCCAAACTTCTGATTCCTTCACAATGACGTCTCTGCTGACTTCAACTTTGTTAGTCTCTGGACAATAGAGCTTGTATGCACCTGTACTGTGGTACCCCACCAATAACATCACTTTGCTTCTATCATCCAGCTTCTTCCTTCTAGCTTCTGGAACGTGTTTGTAACACACAGAACCAAAAACCTTCAGATGACTAACACTCTGTTTCTCTTTAGTCCACTTTTCTAAAGGAACAATTTCCTTCAGCCTCTTCGTTGGACACCTGTTGAGCACATATGCTGCAGTAGCAACAGCTTCTCCCCATAGATTATTAGGAAGCTTCTTCTCTTTAAGCATACTTCTCGTCATATCAAGCAAAGTACGGTTTCTACGTTCAGCAAGACCATTGTGTTGAGGAGTATAAGGAGCAGTAACCTCATGCTCATTCCATTATCATCACAGAACTTTTGGAATTCTGTAGAGTTATACTCACCTCCACCATCCGTTCTGAGAATCTTTATCTTCTGACCACTCTGTTTCTCAGCCTTCACCTTGAACTTCTGGAATTCTGTAAACACCTCATTCTTAAACTTAATGAGAGTTACCCACGTCATTCTTGTGAACTCATCCACAAAAGACACAAAATACCTATTTCCTCCAAGTGAAGGTTCTGGAAATGGTCCACACACATCAGAGTGCAATACTCCCAGAGCATGCTTTGCTCTTGGAGCAACTTCTGATACAAATGGAAATCTGGGTTGTTTGCCTTTCATGCATACCTCACATGACTTCTCAGGCTTTACAATCTTAGGAATGCCATGTACGAGCTTCTTAGAACTTAGATGCCCCTGATCGATCACCATTTCTACCTAATTTCTGTCATGTATTCGGTCTAAATTTGTCGATTAGGTAACACTTTGATCAATGTTTTATTGTTTTTGTTTAAGTATTTCATGTTTGATTGTTTTTGTGTTTACTTTGCATTGTGTTTTAATCTAAGTTATTTAGATGCTTTTGATGCCGTTTGGTTAGTTGTGTACAAGTTTCAGGTGTGAACAAGTCATCTTAAATGTCGAAGCAACCATGAAGGAAGGAGAAGCAAGAGAAAGATGAAAAGTCAAGGTTCTGGGGTCAAACACGGGCGCCCGTGCTTCCACGCACGACCCGTGTCAGATGATCAACTATCCTCCATACAAAATCCAGGGGAGCAACACGGCCGCCCGTGCTTCCACGCACGGCCCGTGTCAGGATGGCTGGGAGCAAAAATAAAAATAAAGAGCAACACGGCCACCCGTGCGTCCAAGCACAGCCAGTGCTGCTGAGAGCGTGAAAACTTCCAATTTTAGGGCTTTTTCATGTAATCTCCACCTTGAGGGCACTTTAGACATTTCATTTGGCTGAGATTTGTACCTAGACTATTTAGTTGAGTTTGAGAGAATTATTGAGGAACTTTTTGGCCAAGAGAAGACACGATTGAAGATTGGAGAAAACAAGGGTTTGGGAGAGAAGAAGGTCTTCATGAACGGAAGCGATTGAAGATCAACTTTCATCTCAATTCTTGTAATGTATCTATTTTATATTTTGTTTTCTTTGAACAATATGAGTAACTAAACCCTAATGCTAGGGGGTGTCCCTGATTTGACTCTGTAATGATTTTGAATTCTTGAGTTCATCAATAGATTTGTTTTCTTATTTAATTTAATTGTACAAGGTTTTTATGCTTTCTTTGTCGGACCAACAAGATTGATTTACGGTTAACAACCAGCTGGACATCGGTTGTTAAGGTTTTTTGTACGATTAGACTATAGTAGATATCACCTAGGACTAGGGATACCCTATAGTTACCGGTTAACTCTTGATAACATATATTGCTTGATTTCATCATAATTCTCTAAGGACTTAGGAGTTAGGATGAATGTTCAAAGGTTTTCCCACTAAGGACTTAGGAGAAAATAATCTAAAGGGCGGTAATTAAAGGTTATGAACTTGTTGAAGAGATCTAAATCCAAGGTTATTACAGGAACAATCACACACTATACCCCTAGCATTATACTCATATTTGTCAAAAAGCCAATTTACTTTTCTGCTTATTTTAATTATTGTTTAGTGACAATTTGCAAACAAAACCCCAACATTAGTTTTTGTTTAATTTAACTATAATTTGAACTCGATATTACTACGCAGTCCTTGAGATCGACATTCGGGGAATTTCCCTATTATTACTACAGAGGCAAAACAGTACACTTGCTATTTTTCCTATCAGCCCCAGACTTCTATAGTTCAAGTGCCCCAACCTCTTGTGCCACAGCTTACTATCACCTTCTGAGCCTTCAGCACTCAGACACTCTGTTTCAGCTGTTTCTACATTCACCTTGAATGTTCTGTTGATTCCCTGTTCAGATTGCATAATCAACTTCTGATTGGAATCATACAACTTCAAGAGGTTGTTCTTCATAACAACTGAGAAACCTTTCTCAATGAGCTGACCCACACTCATCAGATTGCTTCTGATTCCAGGAACATACCAAACATCCTTGATCAGAACAGTCTTTCCATTCTTCACTTTGGCTTTGACATTTCCCATACCTTCTGCATATAGGTACTTATCATCAGCACATCTGATCTTTGTCCTCCTTTCAGAGTCAAAGTCTATCAGCCATTGTTTGTTTCCAGTCAAGTGATTTGAACACCCAGTGTCCATATACCACCATTCTGACGAACATCTTTTGTCCGACTCTGAAGCCATCAATAGCACAGGTTCATCATCTGATCCTCCTCTGGCTATATTTGCTTCTTCTGATCTCCTTCCTTTGTTTGCCAAACAGTCTCTAGCAAAATGGCCAAACTGTTTGCAACAGTAACATTGAACTTTCTTCTTATCCTTTCCCTTCTGATATCTCTTCTCATCAGAAGTTGAGGCTTCCTTCTGGAATCTATCACCACGTCTATGCTTCTGGTCCTTCTTGACAAAAGAAGCCTTCAGAGCTTGCTCAACTTCTCTCTCAGAAGTTCTCTCAGTCAGACGCAACTCTTGTGCTTCTAAACTGCTTTGCAACTCTTCTATTCTCATGGTTTCCAGATCTTTAGAATGTTCAATGGATACAACAATATAATCAAATTGAGGAGTAAGTGACCTCAATATCTTCTCTATGATTACTTGTTCAGAAAGAGTTTCTCCACAAGCCTTCATCTCATTAGTGATCACAATCACTCTAGAGATATACTCAGAGACTTTCTCATTGTTCTTCATGTTGAGATTCTCATATTGCTTTCTCAGGGATTGAAGCTTCACCTTCTTCACTGATACGTCACCACCGTAACACCTGACCAGTATATCCCACGCCTCCTTTGACGTCATAGAATCAGCAATCTTCTCAAACACATTCACATCCATACACTGATGGATGAAGAACAACGCCTTTTGGTCTCTCTTCTTCGTCTCTCTCTGCGCTTCTTTTTGTTCTTCCGTTGCATCCGCTGCAACCGGAATATATTCTCCAGTGACAAGATCTAGAACATCTTGAGCACCAAATAATACACGCATTTGAATCATCCATCTATTCCAGTTTTTACCATCAAGAATTGGAAGTTTGGTATTCAAGTTGCTTCCACTCATCTTTAAACTTGTGCAGACAAAAACAGATTTCACTCACACTCACACTCACACAGTGTTTCCCAACCCACAAACAATCAAGAAAAATGTGATTCAACACAACTTTGTTTCCCAGAAACAAAATCAATCACACAGTCACACAAACTCACGTTCACTCGTGTTTCCCTGTGTTTGGAACCGGAGCTCTAGATACCAATTGTTGGTGCACAATGAATAAAGATGGTGACAAAGAGAATAAAGGAATAACGGCGCAAAAGAGATGAGAGGATAAATGTTGTATTCTTCTATTAATGATAGCTATTACAAGGCTATTTATAAGAAAAGAAAATCTTGCCACATAAGCCCTAAAACAGTAAACTTAGTGAACAAGTCTAAGGTACAAACAGTACAGTACTACAAAAATGCTAAAGTACCCTTACTACTAAACAGCTAAGCTAATGGGACCCAGATAACATCTTCTGGTCAATACTATCTTCTGAGTAACCATCAGAAGATCAGTCCATCTTCTGAATATTGAATTATTCTTCAATAATTATAAGAGAAAATTTAGTTTTTAGATTCATAGAATGTTTAATGTATTTGACCTATATATGGACTAAATACATTAATTATTGAATGAATCTAAAAGTTAACTCTCTTATAATAAAGACTAGAGGGAGTAGTGGTTTTGTAACAAGTTTCACATCGTGTGAATTCTCTTGTATATATAGCATTCACAAACAATGTAAACCAAGTTGTAGGATGCGGAGATAAGTTTAATTTATTAAATAACTTTTATATGAATATCAATTGAAATAAAAAATAAAGTCAAATCATTCAAAAAAATCATCCAAAAAATATCACGTATACAAAAAAAAATACAAAATGACATGAATAATAAAAAATAAGTCATATCATTCAAAAAATCATCTAAATAATATACGTATACAAAAATAATACTCTGTTTGGTAAGACATGTTTTTGAACTTATAACTTATGTTTTATGTTTTATAAGCTCATATGATAATTTAGACCCGTTTGATAACGGCCTTTTCATTACGAACTTATAGTTTATTTTATTAACTTATAGCTTTTTTTTTTTCAAATGCTATTTTAAATAGCGTTTTAACTTATGTCTTATAGCTTATTATTTTTTCTCTGTTTTTATCCTTATTATTTTAATTAATATTCATTTTTAACTCTTATAATTTATTTTAATTAAAAATAAAATAATTCTATATTAAATATATTTTATGTTATTTTACATTTATAAATTAATTGAACCGCTAATTTTATCAAACACTTCAATTAGCTTATAAGTTATCAGTCTCAACCATCCGCTATAAGCTATAAACCATTAGTCATCAGCCATCAGTCATAAGCTATAAACTATCAACTAGCTTATCAGTCAACCACTATTTTTACCAAATAGACCCTTCATCGTTTTTTAACTAGTAATTTAGCCTTCATTAAAAATAAGTAAAATAAATTTAAATAATTAAAAAAAATAGAAAATAGTAAATACATTAAAATATAACTAAAAACAACATTACTGATAAGACTTTTAATTTGGTCTCGCAAAAATTTAATAATCTATTACCAAAAAAAATCACATCTCAACTTTAATATTTTCAAATTTGTTTTTACATACACTTCAGCTAATCTACAGTTAGCTTAAATAAAATTTTATTAAACTAACTTTGATATTTTTTAGTTGAGTGGCAATTTTCAAAATAATTTATGATAATTACAACTAAAAAATTTGACAATTTTCAGTTAACTTAAATAATAAAAAAAAAAACTCAACTAAAGCTAACTCTAGTTTCTGACAAAGTCTTTCAACTTTTTTAAAAAACCGAACGAATATATATATATATATATATATATATATATATATATATATATATATATATATATATATATATATATATATATATATATATATATATATATATATATATATATATATATATATATAAAGAAGAATGGAACAACAAAAAAGATCGGGGGACTAGGCCAAAATCCGATCAGAGCGACGAAAACTTAAAGAAAGGTAAATCTAGCCTATTCTTGACAAAATCTGCCCTCAAACACAAAGGCGGCGACTCGTAGCGAACAAACTCAGAGGAAACGAGGCCTAAGTTAGTAAGGGAGTCTGCACAGGTAATCCATTCTCTGAAAATGTGAGAAACAACAAAAGACATATTGGAAGTAATATTGACACAGTTAATCCATCTATTATAAACCTGCCAAAGAACTTTGTAGGGCGACTTGAATGCTCTGACCACCGCTACCGAATTCGATTCTACTGAAGCAGCTGCAAGAATTCCACTGATTGAGGCATTAAAGGAGATAACATTATCTTTGAATCTTATGCCGTTTCGCGCCCGCCAAATTGTATTGAAGATATGAACGAGAACAACATGAATAACCGTAGCACATTGAACCGACCTATTCGAATGAAAGCAGCCCCAAACATCCGCCCAACAATGAATGCGACTGTGAATGTTTAGAATATTAGCGAGCCAACTCCAGATCTTTGAGGCATAAAGACAATCGAAGAACAGATGTTGAGAGGATTCCTCTTCCAAGAAGCAAAGGTTGCAGACCGAAGGAAAAGAGAGACCCCGCCTCCTTAACGAGTCATCCGTGGGGACCTTGTTCAAAATAAGTCTCCAAACTAAAAAGGAGTTGGCAGGTTCCAGAAAAGACGCCCAGACAAACGATTTCCAACAGAAAGTCGCATTCTTAACACGCTTGAACTCATACTTTAGCTTTAAGGAGAGGTCACCGGAAGAAGAGAAGTTCCACCTAAGCTTATCCGATCTAAGATCGAAAGGGACATGGAAGTAATACATTAATCTATTGATAATCTCGCATATCCAATCACTTGAGATATTGGATTATACCTTGTGAGATTTTTTTCTCAACATTTAACACTTATTTTTTACATTATTTAATTTTTATTTTAAAAAGAGAAAGTTTCAAATAGCTGATCAACAACTTGCACACCTCCATGCCTTACCCGGCATCATTGTGCAAATTATGCAAAACTAATATTATTTAACATTTTTATTCTTTTAAGTTTAATAAAAAAATTCCAAAAATTATCTCAAATGTTTTTAGGTATGTTCTAAAAATCAGCAATAGTTATAGTTAATTTTTAAAAACAAAGCATCTTGATCCCAAACTAAAGCTAAATCAAACATCATATATCTGAATAAAAAATAAACACACAATTATTAAATTATATAAAAATAACTAAATAATATTTTTAAATTTCCTAAGTAAGAGTCACATAGGACACAGATACTGAAAAAGTTAAAAGAAAAAAAAAAACATGATAATTGTTTCTCACATTACAATTTTTCTCACTTTCTCTGGCCCGATTAATCTTAAAAATTATGTCAAAATTTAGGAGGAGTAATCAACGACTCAAATAATCGTACTCCAAATTTCTTTGCCGATGTCAAAGAAGATCTATTGTCTCCATTCTGAGTTCCACGTTGCTGCAAAATAAAAAAATTTAAAATTCGTGACAATAAAGCTTAAATCTCTATAAATTCAAAACAAAATATTCAAGTAAACAATATTGAAAATAAAAATATTTAGAATAACTTACGTAAAGAGTAATATAAGGTGCAGATGAAATCGAGACGACAACAGCAGATGCAGTGGAGACAACGACTACAAGAAGGCTAGATTTCAACATCTTTGCTTCCAAAAATATTAGCTACAATATCTTAGAAAATCAGTTGAAAAGTGTTGTGTGGTATGGTTTAAACTTTGGCGATGTGTATGTATTTATATAAGAAGGGATACTTGAATTTGGAGAATGGAAAGGATGCTTTGTTTGTTACTTTTCACACCTAGTGGCTTTGTTTATGATAAATATATACCAAATTAAGCGGCTAGGGTTTACTAGAAATTTGTTAGTTCAAATCAAATTTTGTTCCTTTTTATTTGGATCTTGCTAACTAACTTGTGCACATTTAAAAAAAAATTAAAATTAAAAACTTATGATTATATTTAAAATTTTAACTTAAAAAAACTAAGACATGAACCATTTTTTTAAAAATATTTTTATATTTAATTCTTTAATATATATATATATATATATATATATATATATATATATATATATATATATATATATATATATATATATATATATATATATATATATATATATATATATATAAAATATAGATACAAGTTATCATTAATCTTTTTTAAAAAACTTTTTATAATTCTTTTGCTTATTTTCAATTAGAAATGAGAATAGGTCGGATCGAGCTAGAATTTAATAAACTTGATCATGATTTTATAAAAAATTCAAACATTTTTGTAAGTTTATTTATAGATTTTAGTTGAGTCTTTTTGAATGTCTGGTTGGTCTATTAATCTAGTTAAAAGTCTATTTGATTTGAACATTCGTAAATGAGCAATTCAACTAATGTTTAAATAGACTAACTAATATTTTAATAGACTTAACAAATTAAAAGATCTTTAAGACTAAATATTTGTTCTTGTTGACTTATTTGATTTTACTTTAATACGTTTTGTGATGCTATTTATTTAAAAGAATATATGATAACAATTTATGACATTGTTCATAAGGTTATTCATATTTATTTAAATAAACTTATGAAAAAGTCTAGATCATTTTTAATTAAAAAACATGTTCTAGATTGTATACACTAGGTCATAGGACTTTGTTAGTTGATTAGACCTATTTCCACCCTGATTTCCAATTATCCACCTTATAATTCTTATAAAAGAAATGTAATTTGGATTGTTTGGTCGTATCTTTTTATCCTAGAGAATTGACACATTTATGTACCAAACACATAATCAAATTTCCTTGTAAATCTTTACTTATGACGGACATATCTTTTCTGAGTAGAGCTAGTCTCCTTGCCCCTAGGAAATTTTCTTGCAATAGTATTGAGCGTATGCCATACAAATTTGTCGCCCTCTTCTTTTGATGGATCATTTCCCTTTCTAGTTATGGGGCTTCCAGCATCTTCCCTCCCACAGGAATTAGACCCTCTTAACCCTTGGGAGAAATCGCCTTTGACATACCTCTTAAAGTGTTCCTAATGGATCAACTACTAAATCTCCTTCTTTAGCTGCCAACAGTCTTCTATAAAGTGTCCTTTAACATTATGAAACTTACACCATGTGTTAGGCTCAAGTCCTAAAACATCTGCTTTTGGAGCTGGAGGCACAAGAATATCATGCAAATGGAGAACCTTTTGCCAGATATATTCACGGTAAGTGTTCTCGGACGTGAAGCTCCCGTCATCCTTTCACCCTTGCTTGAATGAAGCTTTGTCCCTATTACCTTAGATTTTCGACCAGATTTTTAGAATTATGATCCTAAAAGAGATGACTTACTAAAGGTCTCTATGAAAGGGAAAAGACTTTCGACTAAGTGGGTTGAAGTCTCCAGTCGAAACATAGCCCGCTCGAATGGTAGAAAAAAGGGTTGTCTGTCAACTTACTCGACTCCACCTACTAGGAGTACTATAAGCACACAGTCTCTAGGACACATGGAAACCTATAAGACAAAAGCTCAAAATAATTATGGAGGCCATCACAATATAGAAAACTTGGTTAAACAAATTTTGGTTCAAACTCCATATTCCCAATTTTATATCCCCACTGACGGAATATATTCGATAGACTAAATTACCTAGGGGCTGAAAAGTCCTGAAATTTACTAAGTTCGCTGGTGAGAAAAACGAGTCTACATCCGAACATGTCGCTAGATACCAAACCGAGGCCGTCAACATAGTGAATAATGAGCATTTAAAGATGAAGTACTTTCCAAATTCTCGAACAAAAAATGCCTTTACTTGGTTTACCACACTCCCTCCATAGTGTCTACACACTTTGAGTCAGTTAGAAAGACAATTCCATGAATAATTTTACATGGAACAATCGAAAATAAGTTTGAAGGAGTTGGCTAGTGTGAAGCAAAGAATACCAGAGTGACTAATGAATATTTGAATAGATTTCGACTTCTTAATTCAAGATGTTTTACACAAGTCCTAGAACATGAGTTGGTCGAAATGGGTGCAGGAGGTTTAGACTTTTCCTTTAGGAAAAGCTAGACAAGGAATATCTTAAGGATATGGCACAATTAGTTGATAGAATTCTTCAGGTCAAACGTCTAAAAGTTGAAAAGGCCAGAACAAATAATTACCATAGAAAAGAGAAAGTTGTGTATGTGGAAACTGAAGAGTATGCATCTCGTTTTAATGACATGCTCGATGATAACGAGGTAGTGTGGCAAAACTCAAGCCAGGGCCTCCTTATGTTTGAAAATCGCTAAAACCATCAAACGCGAAAAATATTGTCGAACCTAGCAAAAATGAGAAATTCGCCACAAAACATATACCTTCGATATAACTAAATGTGACGAAACATTTGATTTATTAGTAACTGATGGGCATATAATAGTGCCTTCGGGCCTAAAGAATCCCCCATTAGAACAAAAGAAAAAAAAAGGGATTTTGTAATTCCGTAATTTTCTTGGTCATAAAGCTCCTCAATATGTTCTTTTTAGGGATTTGGTACAAAAAACTCTAAAGGAGAGTAGACTCCAATTTGGCAAGAAGCAAAAATCTTCAATGCAAGAAATTCTTGTAGCTAGCAGTGGAGGAGTGCGTCCAGTCTATCCTCATGTTGATGAATGGCTGATTGATTTCCTGGAAAGATGTAAGTTAAATTATTCCAAGATTGGGCTATACCTAAGAAGCAATGCAATTTATGATGAAGAGGCTGCGATAGAATTTGGATAAGGTTTTTTCTGAAGCTTTGACAGTCCGGTGTTATGATGTCGAGGCTTCCCTTTCAGCCTTCTTTTTCCTCTAGTGACGCCTCTATTGCATCCTCGTCATTGGGTTCTTACCCTTATAGTTTGGAGACACATAAGGGTGACCCTTCGACCCACTATCATTCTCTTGATCCAGTGTACCTAGTTCTGGGTCAAGTACCTTCCACTCGGGTCGTTTCCCTCCCTTCTGATTAAATGGTTTCACTCACTGCCTCCTATAATCTTCATTTCCACGGGGAATTCCTCTTTTTGTATAAAACAAACCTAGGGTTCAAAGGTCTTCCCCTCCTGGGATCAAATTGCCTTGCATTTTCAAGCTCCCTTGTTGCATCTCATCGTACACTGTGTTTCACCTTGGGAACAACCTAGTCTTATAATTATTCAACATAATTTGCTTCTTCAACGTGGAATGGATTTATTTCGACTTGCATTGATGACTTTGGCTTCTTCCCAAATTGGAGTTTTCCGTCCTTTAACGGTTTTTGTACCAGATCCCTGAAAAGTACACATTAATAAGTTTTATGACCAAGGAAAGTATGGTATTTATAAAACACTTTTTTTCTTTTGTTCCAATGGGGGGTTCTTTAGGCCCGAAGGCACTATGGTCTGCCCATCTGTTACTAACAAATTAAAAAATTTGTTACATTTAGTTATGTCAAATGTATGTGTTTTTGTTGCGAATTTATCATTTTTGCTTGGTTTGACGGGATTTTTCCAGTTCGATGACTTAAGCAATTTGCAAACATAAGGAGGCCCTGGCTTGAATTCAGCCACATAGACTTCACTCTCTTTGATCATGTCATCACAGTCAGACGAGTATTCGTCAGTTGCCATATATGCAACTTTCTCTTTCTTATGGTATTTATTCGTCATGACTTTTTTATCTTTCAAACGTTCGACTTGGTGAATTCTGCTTGGCAATTGCACCATGTGTTAGAACAAGATTTGTTCTGATCAATTATCTTAGTTTTGATGATAACAATAATATGAATTTTGCTTAAGATAATATGGTACTCTAATCCAATGCAATTTCCTTTTCAGGAAATATATAAAGAGTATGCATAATTCAGCGCTCAGAAGCTTTGTCTCAAAGGGTTCAGCATGCAACATCAGAACATGGTCTAGCAAGACATCAGAAGATGGTCGAAGCAGAATCAGAACATGGGTCTATGGAAGCATCAGAAGAACATGAGATCAGAAGCACTGAAGTTCTGATGGTATCACGCACAGAAGCACTTCAAGGTCAGAAGATCAGAAGATGCTTTGCACCAAGCTGTTTGACTCTGATGATATTCAAACGTTGTATTCACAAACATCAGATCAGAAGGAAGTACAAGTGGCAAGCTACGCTGACTGACAAAAGGAACGTTAAAAGCTATTAAAGGCAACGTCAGTAGACACAGCGTGAACAAGGCTCGAGGTAGTTGACAAAAGCGTATAACATTAAATGCGATGCTGTACGGAACACGCAAAGCATTAAATGCACTCAACGGTCATCTTCTCCAACGCCTATAAATATGAAGTTCTGATGAGAAGCAAGGTTAACGATTCTGAAAAAAAACAACTCATATTAACTTGCTGAAACTCTGTTCTATTCAAAGCTCAGAATCTTCATCTTCATCAAAGCTCACTACATTGCTGTTGTAATATATTAGTGAGATTAAGCTTAAACGTTAAGAGAAATATCACAGTTTGTGATTATAGCTTTTAAGAAGCAATTGTAATACTCTTAGAATTGATTACATTAAGTTGTAAGGAACTAGAGTGATCGTGTGGATCAGAATACTCTAGGAAGTCTTAGAGGGTATCTAAGCAGGTTGTAACTAGAGTGATCGTGTGGATCAGAATACTCTGGAAAGTCTTAGAGGGTATCTAAGCAGTTGTTCCTGGAGTGATCAGTGTGTGATCAGAAGACTCTGGAAGACTTAGTTGCTGACTAAGTGGAGAACCATTGTAATCCGTGCGATTAGTGGATTAAATCCTCAGTTGAGGTAAATCATCTCTGCGGGGGTGGACTGGAGTAGTTTAGTTAACAACGAACCAGGATAAAAATAACTGTGCAATTTATTTTTATCTGTCAAGTTTTTAAAGCTACACTTATTCAAACCCCCCCTTTCTAAGTGTTTTTCTATCCTTCAATTGGCATCAGAGCGCCGGTTCTAAGGTGCAAGCACTTAACCGTGTTTAGAAAAGATTCAGGAAGAGAAAAACGCTTCAGTAAAAGATGGCTGATGAAACTGCAAAGTCTACATCTACATCTGGCTCTGCTGAGCAACACAACGGTAACAATGGTTATACTAGACCGTCGGTATTTGATGGTGAAAACTTTGAATACTGGAAAGATAAACTGGAAAGTTACTTTCTTGGTCTTGATGGTGATCTATGGGATCTTCTGATGGATGGTTACAAACATCCAGTAAATGCCAGTGGCGTAAAGCTGACAAGGCAAGAAATGAGTGATGATCAGAAGAAGCTTTTCAGGAATCATCATAAATGCAGAACTGTTTTGCTGAATGCTATCTCTCATGCTGAGTATGAGAAGATATCTAACAGGGAAACGGCCTATGACATATATGAGTCCTTGAAAATGACTCATGAAGGAAATGCTCAAGTCAAGGAGACTAAAGCTCTCGCTTTAATCCAGAAGTATGAAGCCTTCAAGATGGAGGATGATGAAGACATTGAAAAGATGTTTTCAAGATTTCAAACTCTTACTGCTGGATTGAGAGTTCTTGACAAGGGATACACCAAGGCTGATCACGTAAAGAAGATCATCAGAAGCTTACCCAGAAGATGGGGACCTATGGTGACTGCATTTAAGATTGCGAAGAATCTAAATGAAGTCTCTTTGGAAGAGCTGATCAGTGCCCTGAGGAGTCATGAAATTGAACTGGATGCAAACGAGCCTCAAAAGAAAGGTAAGTCTATTGCATTAAAATCCAATATCAAGAAATGCACTAACGCTTTTCAGGCTAGAGAAGAAGATCCTGAAGAATCAGAATCTGAAGAAGAAAATGAACTGTTCTTGATCTCCAGAAGGCTAAATCAACTCTGGAAGAACAAGCAAAGGAAGTTCAGAGGCGTCAGAAGTTCAAAGAAATTTGAACGTGGAGAATCTTCTGATGACAGAAGATTTGACAAGAAGAAGGTCATGTGCTATGAATGCAATGAGCCTGGACACTTCAAGAATGAATGTCCAAAACTTCAGAAGGAAAATCCCAAGAAGAAGTTTCATAAGAAGAAAGGTCTTATGGCAACCTGGGATGAGTCAGAAGATGATTCAGACTCTGAAGATGAGCAGGCTAACTGTGCGCTGATGGCGACAGAAGATGACGGATCAGAATCTACATCAGAATCAGATTCTGAAGAGGTATTTTCTGAACTTACTAGAAATGAGTTAGTTTCCGGTCTAACAGAACTTCTGGAATTCAAGTCTCAGATTAGTCTCAAATACAAAAAGCTGAAAAAGCTATTTGAATTTGAAACAAAGAAGCTTGAGTTGGAGAATTCTGAATTAAAAGAAAAACTTTTAAAATTATCCAATAATGTTGGATCTCCTTCTGATTCAGAAAAATCCACTCCTAGTCTAAACCATATTCTGAAAGAATATGATTTAAGTTTCAGGAAGTTCTTATCTAGAAGTATTGGCAGAAGTCAGCTAGCTTCTATGATATATGCTGTGTCTGGAAACAAAAGAGTTGGCATTGGTTTTGAGGGTGAAACCCCATACAAACTTGAACCTGTTGATGAAATGAAATTCACATACAAGCCATTGTATGATTAGTTCAAGTATGGCCACTCCCATGATATTAGGCACACTTCACATGCTCAAAGTTTTCACATAACACACACCAAAAAGCATGTGACACAACCTAGGAAATATCATGAAACTCACATTAAAAATTATCATGCTGTTCCTCCTATTGCTTACAATGTTAAACCCAAGTTCAATCAGAACTTGAGAAAATCTAACAAGAAAGGACCCAAGAAAATGTGGGTACCTAAGGATAAGATTATTCCTATTGCAGATATCCTTGGCTGCAAAAAGGACAAAGCACAACATGTCGTGGTACCTGGACTCTGGATGCTCACGACACATGACAGGAAGAAGGTCTATGTTCCAAGACCTGGTGCTTAAGTCTGGAGGAGAAGTCAAGTTTGGAGGAGATCAGAAGGGCAAGATAATTGGCTCTGGAACTATAAAGTCTGGTAACTCTCCTTCCATTTCTAATGTACTTCTTGTAGAAGGATTAACACATAACCTCTTATCTATCAGTCAATTGAGTGACAATGGTTATGATATAATCTTTAATCAAAAGTCTTGCAAGGCTGTAAATCAGAAGGATGGCTCAATCCTATTTACAGGCAAGAGGAAGAACAACATTTATAAGACAGATCTGCAAGATCTTATGAGTCAGAAGGTGACTTGTCTTATGTCTGTTTCTGAAGAGCAGTGGGTCTGGCACAGAAGATTAGGTCATGCTAGTTTGAGAAAGATTTCTCAGATTAACAAACTGGATCTTGTCAGAGGACTCCCTAATCTGAAATTCAAATCAGATGCTCTTTGTGAAGCATGTCAGAAGGGCAAGTTCTCCAAACCTGCATTCAAGTCCAAGAATGTTGTTTCTACCTCAAGGCCATTAGAACTCTTGCACATTGATCTGTTTGGCCCAGTCAAAACAGCATCTGTCAGAGGGAAGAAATATGGATTAGTCATCGTAGATGATTATAGCCGCTGGACGTGGGTAAAATTCTTGAAACACAAGGATGAGTCTCATTCAGTGTTCTTTGATTTCTGCATTCAGATTCAATCTGAAAAAGAGTGTAAAATCATAAAGGTCAGAAGTGATCATGGTGGTGAATTTGAGAACAGATCCTTTGAAGAATTCTTCAAAGAAAATGGTATTGCCCATGATTTCTCTTGTCCTAGAACTCCACAGCAAAATGGAGTTGTAGAACGAAAGAATAGGACTCTGCAAGAAATGGCCAGAACCATGATCAATGAAACCAATATGGCTAAGCATTTCTGGGCAGAAGCAATAAACACTGCATGCTATATTCAGAATAGAATCTCTATCAGACCTATTCTAAATAAGACTCCTTATGAATTGTGGAAGAATAAAAAGCCCAACATTTCATATTTCCATCCTTTTGGATGTGTATGCTTTATTCTGAACACTAAAGATCATCTTGGTAAGTTTGATTCCAAAGCACAAAAATGTTTCCTTCTTGGATATTCTGAACGCTCAAAAGGCTACAGAGTATACAATACTGAAACATTGATTGTGGAAGAATCAATCAATATCAGGTTTGATGATAAGCTTGGTTCTGAAAAACCAAAGCAGTTTGATAATTTTGCAGATTGTGATATTGATATATCAGAAGTTGTTGAGCCAAGAAGCAACGCATCAGAAGCAGAGCTTCTCAGAAGCAAAGAATCTGAAGATCAAGTATCAGCTTCTCTGGAGAATCTAAGCATTTCTGAAGAACCATCTGTCAGAAGATCATCCAGACTCATCTCTGGTCATTCAGAAGATGTCATTCTTGGAAAGAAGGATGATCCAATCAGAACAAGAGCATTCCTTAAGAACAATGCAGACTGTCAATTAGGCCTTGTATCTTTGATCGAGCCAACTTCTGTTGATCATGCTCTAGAAGATCCAGACTGGATAATTGCTATGCAAGAAGAACTGAATCAGTTTACAAGGAATGATGTTTGGGATCTTGTTCCTAGACCAGATGGATTCAATATAATCGGTACAAAATGGGTCTTCAGAAACAAGCTCAGTGAGAAAGGTGAAGTGGTAAGGAACAAAGCCAGACTGGTGGCTCAGGGTTATAGTCAGCAAGAAGGGATTGACTATACAGAAACCTTTGCACCAGTGGCCAGGTTAGAATCTATTCGTCTATTAATTTCATTTGCCACTCAACATAACATCACTCTCTATCAGATGGATGTTAAGAGTGCCTTCTTAAATGGTTATATAGATGAAGAAGTTTATGTCCATCAACCTCCTGGTTTTGAAGACTCTATGTCTCCTAATCATGTTTTTAAACTAAAGAAATCGTTGTATGGATTGAAACAAGCTCCCAGAGCTTGGTATGAACGCTTAAGTTCTTTCCTTCTGGATAATGGTTTCACTAGAGGAAAAGTGGACACTACTCTCTTTTGTAAAACCTTTAAAAGGGATATTTTAATTTGTCAAATATATGTAGATGATATTATTTTTGGAACATCTAATGCTACACTTGGAAAGGAGTTTGCTGAGTCTATGCAGGCTGAGTTTGAAATGAGCATGATGGGAGAACTCAAGTATTTCCTTGGAATACAAATAAATCAAACATCAGAAGGAACGTATGTTCACCAAACCAAGTATGTGAAGGAACTTCTGAAGAAGTTTAATCTTCTAGACTGCAAAGAAGCCAAAACTCCTATGCATCCAACATGCATCCTAGGTAAGGATGAGGTAAGTAAGAAGGTAGATCAGAAGTTATACAGAGGTATGATTGGATCTCTTCTATATTTGACTGCTTCTAGACCTGACATTCTGTTCAGTGTTTGTTTGTGTGCTAGATTCCAATCAGATCCTAGAGAATCTCATTTAACTGCTGTTAAGAGAATTCTAAGGTATCTGAAAGGTACTACTAATGTTGGCTTAGTTTACAGAAAATCTAAAGAATACAACTTAGTAGGATTCTGCGATGCTGACTATGCTGGAGACAGAATTGAAAGAAAGAGTACTTCAGGAAGTTGCCAATTTCTTGGAAGTCATTTGATCTCCTGGTATAGCAAGAAGCAAGCAACTATTGCTCTATCAACAACAGAAGCAGAATATGTCGCTGCTGCTGGTTGCAGTACACAGATGCTCTGGATGAAGAGTCAGTTAGAAGATTATCAGATATATGAGAGTAACATTCCTATATTCTGTGATAATACTTCTGCTATATGTTTATCTAAGAATCCTATTCTTCATTCAAAGGCTAAACATATTGAGATTAAACATCATTTCATAAGGGACTATGTTCAGAAGGGTGTTCTATCTTTAAACTTTGTGGATACAGACCATCAATGGGCTGATATCTTTACAAAACCCCTGGCTGAAGATAGGTTTAAGTTCATTCTGAAGAACATCAGTATGGATTTATGCCCAGAATGAGAAGATGAGAAGTTCTTATGTATGAGTATCTTCTGAAATGAAAGTGGATTATTTTTTTTAATCAGAAGTTCTGATTGAAATCGTTTAGAAATTATGATTCGGTTGTTACTAATGTTTCATTGTCTAAGTTGATTCAGAACCTCTTTTAAAGCAAAAACAGTTGTAACGTTTTATCTCGGGATGGTAAACCTGTCGTTACTGTTCATGGATAAGCGCGCGTGCAGTTGAAGGGACGCCGACCATAGGTAACTGTGCTAGTCACCTCATTTGTCTTTATTATCTCTCCTCATGTCACGTAACATTAAATGCTATCCATCATTTGTTTCATTTTATTTTCTTTTAAATACTCTTCAAACGCTTCTCCTTCCCTCTTATATTTTCTCTATTACACTCTGTCTGTGTTTTCTTTCTCTATCTTTTTGCATTCATATCAAACCCTAGCTGTTCATTATCTGCAAATCCATCATGAACTCTTCATCAAGCCCAGGAAACCATGGAAATGATCAAAACAAAAAGAGAAAAGCTGTTGAAACATCTTCGTCCAAACCCAAAAAGATAAAGATCACCTATGACCCTCTCAAGGTGAATCCATTCGAAGCAAAGTTGTCTGGAAACTATTCTAGACGTGTGTTTCAACCCCCTGGTGAAAGCCCTCCATCATCTCCATCTTCTTCCTCATCTTTTTACCTTCAAGACTCAACTTCCTCTTCATCTAACCTTTCCTCTCCCTCAACTCATTCCAAAGAAATTTCTTCATCTTCACCTGCTGAGAATGTTGTTTCTGATAGAGATTGTGGAAGATCTGCATCAGAATCAAGTCTCCCTGACCCCTCGCCTGGAAGCCCAAGAAGCAGTAAATTATGACAGGGTTCAAGACATGCTGGCGCAGATTTTGTCTTAGCTAGGGTCTTAGTCTTTGGTCTTAGTAGTTTTCTTTCCTTGTTGCATCTGCTTGTTAAACATCTTCTCATGTAATATCTTTTGATTATAAATGAAAAGTTTCTTTGTTTTACATTTCATTGATTTTGGTTGTCGTTTTATTCATCTGAATCTTTTGAAATATTCTTTTTGATGATATGACAAAAAAGGGGGAGAAGATAAATGATAAATGATTTGATTAATCTATCAGTTGCTGGGTAAAGCTCCCACACATTTACTAACAAGAACTGCAAGTTCTATATGGTTTAAGTGTTTTGCAGGTATAAGAAGTGTTATTCTGTAAAAAGAATAAGCTCATGGAAACTGAAGCAAGCTGAGTGCTGTCAAGCTTCAGAAATCAGAAGCAAGAAAGAAGAATGAATCAGAAGCACTGATAATAGAATTTGATCCATATTTGTCTATTTGCTCTGACAAAATTCTATTTGCTCTGATACATTATTTTAGCCTATATGGCTCTGATACATATCATGTGTTCTAATATACATTTTATGTTCTGACTCGTTCATGCTGACTTTTGTCGTTTAGTTTTTGTTCTGTAACATTTCAGGATGTAGAGATGCTCTGATGATGCTCTGGTACATTCAACAATGTTCTGATACAAATCTAGCATGAAGTGATGTTGGTAGAAATTCAAAGCTCTGAAGCTATCCGAGGGAAGCAGAAATCAGAAGCTGTGAATGTTCTAAAGATCCAGAAAACTCAAGTTCTGAAGCTGTCCTAAATGGAAGCAGAAATCAGAAGCTGTGAATGTTCTGAAGATCAAAGAAATTCAAGTTCTGAAGCTGTCCTAAATGGAAGCAGAAATCAGAAGCTGTGAATGTTCTGAAGATCAAAGAAATTCAAGTTCTGAAGCTGTCCTAAACGGAAGCAGGAATCAGAAGCTGTGAGTGTTCTAAGGATCTAAAGAAATTCTAGTTCTGAAGCTGTCCAATGGAAGCAGAAGTCAGAAGCTATGAATTCTCTGAAGACAGAAGCTTATGTGATCGTCTCTACCGAAATAATCAGGGAAGTCTTTTATTAAAGTTCTTCGAGTATTTATTTCAGGGGGAGATTATTTATCTCAGGGGGAGATTGTTAATCTCAGGGGGAGACATATTCACATGCTTATGCTACAGCTGTGTAATTTGTCTTTTGCCGTCTGCTCTTTCTGATCGCAAATTCATATCATTTATATATGTTTTTGTCATCATCAAAAAGGGGGAGATTGTTAGAACAAGATTTGTTCTGATCAATTATCTTAGTTTTGATGATAACAATAATATGAATTTTTCTTAAGATAATATGGTACTCTAATCCAATGCAATTTCCTTTTCAGGAAATATATAAAGAGTATGCATAATTCAGCGCTCAGAAGCTTTGTCTCAAAGGGTTCAGCATGCAACATCAGAACATGGTCTGGCAAGACATCAGAAGATGGTCGAAGCAGAATCAGAACATGGGTCTATGGAAGCATCAGAAGAACATGAGATCAGAAGCACTGAAGTTCTGATGGTATCACGCACAGAAGCACTTCAAGGTCAGAAGATCAGAAGATGCTTTGCACCAAGCTGTTTGACTCTGATGATATTCAAACGTTGTATTCACAAACATCAGATCAGAAGGAAGTACAAGTGGCAAGCTACGCTGACTGACAAAAGGAACGTTAAAAGCTATTAAAGGCAACGTCAGTAGACACAGCGTGAACAAGGCTCGAGGTAGTTGACAAAAGCGTATAACATTAAATGCGATGCTGTACGGAACACGCAAAGCATTAAATGCACTCAACGGTCATCTTCTCCAATGCCTATAAATATGAAGTTCTGATGAGAAGCAAGGTTAACGATTCTGAAAAAAAACAACTCATATTAACTTGCTGAAACTCTGTTCTATTCAAAGCTCAGAATCTTCATCTTCATCAAAGCTCACTACATTGCTGTTGTAATATATTAGTGAGATTAAGCTTAAACGTTAAGAGAAATATCACAGTTTGTGATTATAGCTTTTAAGAAGCAATTGTAATACTCTTAGAATTGATTACATTAAGTTGTAAGGAACTAGAGTGATCGTGTGGATCAGAATACTCTAGGAAGTCTTAGAGGGTATCTAAGCAGGTTGTAACTAGAGTGATCGTGTGGATCAGAATACTCTAGAAAGTCTTAGAGGGTATCTAAGCAGTTGTTCCTGGAGTGATCAGTGTGTGATCAGAAGACTCTGGAAGACTTAGTTGCTGACTAAGTGGAGAACCATTGTAATCCGTGCGATTAGTGGATTAAATCCTCAGTTGAGGTAAATCATCTCTGCGGGGGTGGACTGGAGTAGTTTAGTTAACAACGAACCAGGATAAAAATAACTGTGCAATTTATTTTTATCTGTCAAGTTTTTAAAGCTACACTTATTCAAACCCCCCCTTTCTAAGTGTTTTTCTATCCTTCACCATGTCCCTAAGATATTGTGTCTCAAGCTTCTTCCTAATGGAATAATATGAAACTCTTGCACCCATTTTGACCAACTCATGATTAAGGACTTGTGTAAAACATCTCTCCTTAAGAAGTCTAAGCTATTCAAATAGTCAAGGTTTTAGTTCATAAAGTTTTAGTCAAGGAATTAGATGTATGTGAAAGAAGAACACACATCAAGGTTCTCTCAAATTTCTGGGTAAATGAGTATTAGATCTTGATGGATACCATGAGCTTGATCAACCATGGATCACTACAAGATTGATCAACTCACTCACTCTAATTTTCCTCAAACATTAACAAATTACACAAGAACAATATGTAACAAACAAAAGTGAATCTGACATGGATTAACACTCAAGAAGTTGTTCTAGAAAACAAGAGAAAGATTTTATGGTGCTAGGATTAGACACACTAGAAAAGAGAAGACAAGTTGATATTTTGTATCTATGGGTTTAACCTACATTGTTTCGCCCACTTTATTATTTTTGGATCGAAGAAACAACTATTTAAATCTAAGGTGGAAAATTGATTTGTGATGCTATGATTTAGTTCAAGAAGAAATCATGATTGGAGTCACAAGATGTTGTGATTTGAGTCAAGTTCAACTCAAGGCTCGAGTAAAATTAGACAGAGCCCAATCCTAGCTTTCATGAAACGTTAAGATTCGAGTCAAGTTTAAAACATGATTCGAGTCACATTAGGTTGTGATTCTAGTCAAGTTAAATTTATAATTCGAGTCAAATCTTCCAGAGGCAAATTCCAATTTTCACAAAAAGTTTAGATTGAGTCACACATTACACATGATTCGAATCAAATTACTAGGCACCTTGATTTAAGTGTTCTAACTTGTGATTCAAGCAACACTTGATGAAATGACAAATACCTACTTGCTAGGCTAAAAAAGGAACACTACCATGGATAAAAACTCTAATTTATTGAATAATGATGGGTCTTAATGATACAATGCTTTATAGCCGAAGTGAACACAATACAACTCAAATTGTGAATGAATTACAAGCACACAAATATTTGAATAACAAGCAAATTAGAAATAAACGAATAAACACTATCATATACACTGATGTTGACAAAAACATCAAAATAAAAAAATGATATCATGCGATAACGTGGTTGCACTTTAAAAAAAGGAGTTAGCCATGTTCTTCAAAGAAACAAGGAAAGTAACTACCCTTTTCTCATGCTCCTAAGAGTGAGTTCTACTTCCTTTGAGAATGAGAAGGACATTTAATTTCACTTGAAAACACCAATATACTAAAAAATTTCACATTCATGTGTGTCTTAGCTCTAACATCACAACAATCTTAAAAATACAATACATGACAATCCTACAACACAAAGGATTGTCATATATTATATTTTTACTAAATAAAGTATATTTAATTTGATACTCGTGTTTTAATTTATGTTTTGGTAGGTCTAAGGTATCACCCTAGACACACTCAAAACTATGAGAAAAAAAGGATATGTACACTGTCAACCAATCACCACCATGTATCATTCCAAGTCATTTTGATATTTTTATATTAGTTGCGTGACATGGTTAATTGATGAATTTCCATTGGATGATAGTGTTAAATTATTTTACTCTATCAGTGCACTACCTTTAACCTCCAAAAACTATTTATGATTTTAAATATATAATGTAATTAATCGCTGAATCATAATATTTTAGATAAATTTTAGCTAGGTCTAGAAATATAATTCCCGTCTTCAATTTTAAATGAGACGATAGGTTGTATTGAACTGTCAACCTTCAAATATATTTGTGAAACAAGTGTATCTACTTTAATATATAAAAATCAATTATCACCAAAATTCCTTGATTACCCTAATCACAATCAATTTAAGATGATTTTACATACCCCTGAGAGTAATTACACATCTAATAATAATTACATTCCAACAACTAATTTAATGCATATCTTTTTTATTGGAATATGAAAAAATTGCACTACGTTCTAGGCCAGACATTGCATTGGAACATTCATCTTAATAAACCCTACCCTTTCATTTTTTTCTCCCTGCAGAGCTATATATTCACGCAGTCCCTTCAAATTCTTTCTCTCCATATATAAATTTATTCTCTTCAACAAAGTTGTCTATCATTCTCTTCAACAGTTCCTTCCAATATTCCAAGCATTTGAAATATCACGAATTTGAACCACAACCCTTTCCAATTCCTTTCCTCCATCTTTAAATTCATTCTCTTAATCAAATATATCTAACTCTCTTTTATATCAAACAGAGGGTTTCTTTTCATCTTCCTTTACCTCATTATTTTTTCATCTCTAGCTTTTTTTTATCAATAATCTGTTTTTCTTTTTATTGATTTTTCATAATAATGAATTCTTTGTATTTTATTTTTCAGAAGTTGCTCAGTCTACATCAACTGCCGCCGTCTACAACCGTGTCGCACATCCCTTTCGCCGCTCAGATCCGCAGGTCCAACATTGTCGCCGTTTAAAGTCGCCGATGAAGGTTTCTGTTTTTCCCCTTTTCATTTTTTTATTACTGATTCAAGCTTTAAATTTCTGGGTTTGATTTCATAAAAAAAATGGAGAATGTAACCGTGATGATTTGTTTTTGATTTTGCAGAAATTTATTTTTTCATTGCGTTATTTTGGGATGAGAAAGGAAGCTTTTGGAGTTTTTGAGGAAAAACAAATAAATCAGCGTAAGAGAAAGAAAATAAACACCATTTTTCCGATATTCTTTTTGGTATAAAAAATTAGAAGCAAAAACTTTGTCTGTGTTGCTGTGTAATGATAGAAGAAGTGTACTTTAACCATCTAAATGCATATAATCAGACACACTATAATCTAAAATGGCACCAATGCTACTTTTTTTTTTCATTAATTTAATTTTCTTATTGTATAATTACATTTTATTTAATTATAGTATATTTTATTTTCTAATCTTTTTATAAAAGATCTTCATTATTTTCACTCCTTTAACATGTCAATTTTTTATTATTGTTTTTTTACAGGTATTAATATACAGTAATATACAGGTGGAATGGAAGATGGAAGATTTTGAAAGAAGAGGAATTATGTTATGAATATTTATGTTAGTGGATGTCCATACATCTCATAGTTCTTCATCTTCATATTCCATACTTAATATGTGTTTAATATGTATGATTTTCTATCTCCCTTGAGTCCTATAGATAGATACTCATATTACAATATAAAGCACACTTGAAATAAGATAAGATAATATTGCTCTCTTTCTTCTCTACCTCTCTTCGATCTCTATATAGTTTTAGTTAGTTTTATAACACGTTATCAGCACGAAACTCTACCGTGTGAGCGATTTTATGATCAATTTGCATAATCATGTTTCTTCTCTTTCGAGTAAGTTTTTAAGATTTTTCTTCATCTTATAGATTAAATTTTAGCATGCTATTCTATTATTTTTTTTATAAGATTTCATTGGAAATTTTGTTTAATTAACACAATTATATATTTTAAAGTTGTCTATCATCGATAAGTTCTTGAAGCATCCCTGAAGGATTGCTTAAAGAATGATTGTTCAATTTTTATGAAAACAACAATTGTAATTTTCATGCATTCCTGAAGAATTGCATGAATAACATGCATCCCAGAAGGATTATAAATATTATTATTTTTATTAGTAAACGATTTGTGATTGAGTTCCTGAAGAACTATAAAATGTGATTGAGTTTCTAAAGAACTATAAAAAAATTGTGATTGTGATTGAGTTCCTGAAGAACTACACAAAAAAAAACCTCTCTTAAACTAATGTTAAGATATCTCAAGAGAATTACTTAAAGAATTATTTTTCTTAATCGATATGAATGTATTTGATTAAAGTGTTTAATAATGAAATACTATTATATTGGTTTTGACTTATATTGGAGGTATCGAATATCTTTGTATTACACAAATGAATTTGGACATAAAATGTATAATAGAAAAGTTATCGGCTTTTCCCTCGGGCTTGTACTACACTTATATTAGTACAATTGAAGCACATGTCATTGTAAATCAGTAGTTTACTCAAATGTGTCGTTGGTAAAACCGGTTGGGTCATCTCGGATATAATATGATGCGAATAATTTGTATTGAAGAACTAGAAGTTTCTTCAATCCAGTCAATTTTTGTGTGTTTCTAAAGGAAAATAAAAATTTGAGAAATTGCGTTTTTATGACATTAATTGTTGCATCGACTAAAATATCCTGCATATGTCTCTACTCACAACCAGAAGTTTGTGAAATTATTTTCTCAACTAATTAGACTAAGATCTTGTTTTCTGGATTTTTTTATAGAAATTCCTGTATAAGTATCACATATATTATTGAAATTGATATTGAATATCATGTAATATATGTTCATAAAAAGAAAATGGACCCGAAGATCCATTCCTTAGACGTCTAAAGTTAATTATATGGTTGATACTTATGAGATCATCAATTCTAAATTATATATTTGAAACACCCAAAGTATGAATTTAAGATATTTATTCGCATTAAGCCAACAAGATACTATATCTTAGTCCTCCCTAATTTATTCTAATACTTCTCATCTAAATGAACATTTGGATGTGTTGTGTATATTCCAATTGCTCCAATATAATACATTAAGATGAGTCATGATAGAATATTGGAAAAATATAATTAATATGACTCTCAATTTTGAGGATATAATTTGAGAAAATAATCAAATACTTGATTGCAGCCCAATAGGCTGATTATCACTCGATAAATTAATTTTCCCAATATTAGGGGGAGGGAATAAGCAGCTGAAATCATGAACAAGAAGTTCAAATGAACAGCTGAAATCATGAACAAGAAGTTCATATGAACAATTTAAAATAAATTGTTGTCTTGATCCTCGTACAAATCAATATGAACCAAATGTTCAAAATATTATTCATTAATTTGCAAAGTTTATGAAATAAATTATCAGCTGATAATACTCCACTCAAAGTGGATTCTCTTATTGGATAATATAATAATGCAAATGAGTTGTTGTTGCGCCTGAAGCGTGGTATGAAAGTTGGTTCCAATGTTAAAAATCCTCTACTAAGAAAAGAAACAAAAGATGACCCAAGTGAAGATATGAAAATGCTTAGAGCACTTTGACATAATTTAATTTTCAGTTCCAGAAGAACAAATCAAGTACTTGAAATATGAAATAAAGAGATCTCGATAAATTATGTCATGGATGAAATGGAATGGAACCGAAATTGAGATAACCAAATAAAGTCAATATTGACAATGTCTTTGTATACAATATAGCGCTAAAAGTGATCAACGATAACGAGGATCATGAGTCAAAGTCTATTAAAGATTGTAGACTAAGTGAGAATTGGCCAAAATAAATATATTCAATTGAAGAAGAATTAAACTCACTTTACAAGTGACTCACTTTTGGACCTGTAGTCCGAACACCTCAAGGCGTGAAACTAATTGGGTATAAATGAGTTTTTGTGAAAAAGAAAAATAAGAATGATATGAAGTTTGATTTATTGCTCAATGATTTTCAGAAAGACCTAAGATTGATTTTGATAAAACATATTCACCTGTAGTGGATTCAATCGATTTTTGATAATTAATTATCCTTGTAACACATGAAGGGCTTAATTTGAACATGATGGATGTAATGACATCTTATTTATATGGTTCGCTTAATAGTGACATTTACATGAAAATCCCTGATGGGTTCAATATACCAGAGGCACATGATTATGGATCTCGAGAAAACTACTACATCAAATTGAACAAGTCTCTGTATGAGCTGAAAGAATCTGGATGCATGTGGTATAATCGCCTCAGTGAATATTTACTAAATGATGAATATACAAATAATTCAATTTGTACTTGTATTTTCATAAAATGATGTGGAAAAGAATTTGCAATACTAGTTATCTATGTGAATGTGATACATATTATTGGAACTCCTGAAGAGATTCCAAAAGCTATAAATTCCTTAAAGAAAGAGTTTGAGATGAAGGACCTAGGAAAAACAAAAATCATGTCTAGCCTTACAAATTGAGAATTTGGACAATGGAATATTTGTACATCAGGAAGATTATATAGAAAAGTGTTGAAACACTTCTATATGGACAAATCTCATTCGTTGTCTACTTCAATGATTGTTATATCATTAGATGTAGAGAAAGATCCTTTCAGGCCTCAAGAAAATGATTACAAAAATTTTTGGTCCTGAAGTACCATATCTTAGTGCAATTGGAGCACTAATGTACCTTGCTAATTATACACGTCTCGATATATCGTTTGTGGTCAATCTATTACCAAGATACAATTATTCGCCTACATGAAGACATTTGAACGGAGTCAAACATATACTTCGTTATCATTGAGATGCTGGTTACTTGTCAGATTCTCACAATAGTAGATCAGAAACAGGCCATTTGTTTACATGTGATGGTACAACTATTTAATGGACATCTATGAAACAACTCATGGAAACAACTTCATCAAATCCTGCATAACTATTAGCACTACATGAAGTCATTTCGAAGAAGACATTTTAAGCAACGACTACAAAGAATATCGCCTCACATGTAAATGTCTGCATGAGGGGGAGAAATACATATGTTTTGCACTCTTTTTTCTTTCACCATGGTTTTGTCCCATTGGGTTTTCCTCACTAGTACAAATAGAACAATATAATTTTAAAATTTACACCCGATATATTAAAAACGGGTGTAAATAAGAATTTCGGTGGCAATTTTGTAAATAAAATGTCACTTTTACATTTTCTGGTTATAATATACACCCTTTTTCCTAAAAACGGGTTTAAATTAAAAAATTTATTATAATCAAATTTCAATTACTCCTTTTAAACTAAAAAACGGGTGTAAATTTATATTAAAAAAATTGTTTAATTTTATAACTCAAAATATATAATCTATGTGGCATATTAATAAATAATTTAGACATTATTAACAAATTAATGAGGCAATATTAATGGGTCTATATATATTGGGTAAATAAAATATACTAAAACTCTTTATTAGGTGAATAAAATAAAGTTTTTTTTAACTCTTTCATGAATAAAAAATATAGATTTGAAATTATTCCATTTTTCAATCCAATGTCTACTCCTCAGTGAATTTCATCGCATGCATACCGAAACCCATTTTTCAATCAATTCTGTGAACTTCATCGCATGCATATCCATATGTGAACTTCATCGCTTTCATCGATTGCATTTCGCGTTCATCGCTTTTGTGAACACAAAATAATAAGGTGAATCATTTATGTTTATCCCACACATCGCGTTCATCGCTTCTGTGATTTCGGGTTTCAGCGAAGTTTGATTTCAGGCTTCACGAAATCCTTTCTCTTTGCTCATTCGCTCATTGCTTCTGTGATTTCGGGCTTCGCTCATTCGCTCATTGAAAAACGAAGCTCTCTTCTTCTCCAACACCGCACCGCTCATTTGCTCAACGAAGCTGAGAGGAAACCATTTCACAGTGACGACATTGGTAAGGAAGAATTAGGAGTTTTATACTTTGAGCGACATTGGTAGCTGAAGAGTTAGGGTTTATACTCACAAATTAGTTCCTATTACTATGTGTAATTTTGTTTGAAATGAATTTTGTTTGAAATGGTGGGAATTCATTGTTTGAAACCTTGTGATCATTCAAATGAATTTTGTTTGTGTGAACTTGGTATCTTTGCAAGTTGCAATGGTTTTAATATCGCTGCTTTTGGCCTTTGTTTTTCTTTTTCTGTGACATTGCTTGATTAGATAGTTCTTCAGACTTTATAATTGTACTCTTTGTAAGGTTTCCTTTGGAAGGGACAATAGATTTGTTCATTCAATATTGAGCATGTCAAACAGGTTCTATTGGCTGTTATGACTAGGAAAACTATATTTGATGTTCTTACTTGAAATCAAACACCATACTAGTAGTAGTTACCATCTGTGACCTTGTTTAGGGACAAGGAAGAACAGACTAGTGTGGTAACATATCTAAGCTAATCTTAGCTGAGTGTGTCATATGCAATTACATTTTTGGAAAAGATAAACTAAAACAAGTGAGGACAAACAAACATTGTGATGTGATTTTGATTAATTACTGACATGTGGTAATTGCGTTGGATTCACATAATTGAACAAACAACCAAATTATATATATATATATATATATTTAATATGTCAATTGTAAATAACCCATATTTTCCATTGATAATTTTATTTTCTACTCTTTTGGAATAGTACTCATCAAGTGTTTGTTGTAATGCCCAACTCAAGGTATGGCTTAGTTTTTAGAATTCTTATGCTATGCTATATAGTACCTAGTGGGTGTTATGAAAGGACCCTATAACCATTTAGGTATCATATTCTGTTGCAGAATGTGATTCTCTGACCAAAGCATGTTTATTTGAGTGACTTGAGTGTGATTCTCTGTCCAAAGCATGTTTATTTGAGTGACTTGAGTGTGATTCTGTCATATTTGCTAGCAACAAAGATTTTGCTTTTTGAAAATTGAATTAGATTCCTTTGTTTGGGAATTCAATTCTTATTCACATTTAGTTTTTTTAGTTCTTAAGCCTTGGTTTGGTTGTAGGACTTCTACCATTTCATCCTGATTTGTTAAGCTTGGTTCAGCATTTCCTTTTACGTTTCTTGGTATGTTTTCTTAACTCTCTTGCAATTTCAATTTTATCAATATTGTTGAACAAATTATGTTGCTTTAATTTAAATTTTCTTTCAAGTTTTGTATGGTTGGATTCTAAAGATTAGAAGTTTCATGCTGGTAATTAACTACCTAATGTCTTTGACTAAAGAATATATATATATATATATATATATATATATATATATATATATATATATATATATATATATATATATATATATATATATATATATATATATATATATATATATATATATATATATATATATATATTGCTCTTTGCCTCTGATCATGATAGTATCTAATTATGGATCAATTGAGTTTTAAAACCTTATGATTAGAATTGAGGTGTAGTTTAGTTTGTGGTCTATGATATTCTAATCTGCTGTATACTAATGTGCAAACTTGATGTAATGTAAGTGTTTAACGTGGCTGAAAGACATTGCAGTAGTATATATTACAATATATAACAGTTATGCTTAGGCTTGTTATTTATCAATCTCTGCTTAGGCGTTTCGCGTATTAGTCTTCAATCTCATGTCTTGGACTCTTGGGCCGTTTTCACCTAGATTTAATTGAAGCTTGAAAACTAAGCTTTGGTGTCTATGTGGTTTTTCGCTGTAATTTTGGCGAACGCCCCTGAAGAAATCGTCTTTTTCTGTTTTATATTTTCCTCCTATGGTGCAATCAGAATCGTTTGACTCTGTTAATTTCTACCACACATTACTATTTTGCAGGTTTTTAAAAGTGGCCCACTTTTCATATCTTCCAAAGGTTGGTATCTGTAGCCCATCCCCGGCCTTTATTTTTTATGAAGCTTTAATCACGGTCTTAGTTGTGGTTGCGTTCCGAGCTTTGTGTCAGGGCCACAATTATGGCTAATAACCATTTATTAGAACCTGATTCTGTCAATGTTATAATATAGGAATTCATTAATTCTTTCCTATTTTGTAGGAATAGGCTGGAAGTCATGGAAGAAGAGGTGGTTTATACTCACGTGCACATCATTGGTTTTCTTCAAAAATGATCATGTTAGTATCACTCAGATCTTTCCCACCATTCTTAAGATATTTTCTTCGGTATTTTTTGTTTCTTATGTTGTTCTGAAAGTTGCATCTTGCAAATAAGACTCACATATTGATTTCTGATGTACATGCTCTTGGTACAGCTTTTGTGGGTCAACCTTATTATGGACACACTTAGGGCTCTTGCTCTAGCTACTGAACCACCGATTGACAGCCTTATGAACAGATCATCAATTTCCGAAGGTTTGGATTGATTAGCTTCCTCACTATATGCATCTTAAGCTTATAGTTTGTATTCTTGAACCTGCATGGTTTGAACTTGACACTCTTAAGCTTATAGCTTCCTCACTATATACATCTACTTATAACACTCTTCTTTGTACTTATTTTGTCTAACTGATAACTCAAAGAAATGTTGTAAACTTGGTTTGAACTTGAACTTATTTTTCATAATGATGTTTTTTTATTCATAATGGCTTTTGTGTTTATCTTTGTTGTGGGATTGCACAAAATATGTCATTAACATGTCAATCTCCTACAGACGACCTGGTGGTGATAAAGTTTATAATGTCTTTGACAATCAGCTCCCTGCTGCATTAAAAAGATTGCAGTTCGAAATTAGCTAAAGATTGGTTAGGAAATTAGCTAAAGCTGACTGCTATGCTTGATGTGCTTATGTCTCTTTTTTGTTTTGAATTGATGCAGGGTGTATGGACTCAAATGTCGGTGCTGGGAATGGCAACTGCTTGTATGACTTGTAGGTTGTAAGCTGAAAGTTTCCATTAGGACCTCGGTAGCTCGAATATGATGCAGTTGTGGAAGAGACAGTTTCAGGTTGGTTTTGGTGGGTACTTGGTTTTCATTTGGTTCAGGTACGATTTGGTTTGAATAGCCAGTAATTTTCTGATGTGAGTTTTCTTTGGGTTCTAATTACTGAACTAAGTTAGGAATTATTAGAGGGTCTGTTAGTTAAAAAAAATAAGGCTGAATTGTTAGTTGGAAAATGATGAAATTCTGGTTTTTCTTCTCTTCTGAACTGTCAGCCACGAGCTTTTGCTTTTCATATTGTCCTGTTTCCGAACTGAAAGTTTCTCACTTGTTTATTTGCGTATAGTGCTTGATGTATGTATGGTATGATTGGATATTTGACAATGGACATTTATATCGAAGCTTGGTGTTGAATAAATTAGGGGCTAAAGAGGTTTGAACAGGTATGAATATGTTAGATTATTCTGTATGTGTTTTGAATGTGATTTGAAATAATGTTGAGTTGTATGGTGAATCATGGCTGGATGATAATGGAACTGTTTTTTTCTGTTTTCGGATCTGACTTGTTGCATATACACACATTATGTAGTTGCGATTGAAGATTGAACGGTTGGTTTTCTGGTGACTGTTGTGTACAGGTACGAAACAAGTGCAATGTGGATGAATTTGTTGGACAGTTTCTGAAAAAAAGTTAGTCAGATATGCATCATAATATTTTATATTTTAATATGCTTAGAGGAATCATAAAAAACTTAGTTGTTGGTCTTATAGGTCTGCTATTGTTAAGCAGTTGATTAGTTAGTTAATTAGTTAATGGATAGTTAGTAGTTACTTCAAGAGATAGTGTTGGTCCATATAAGACAGGCTTCCTATAAATAGAGAGGAGGATTAGAGAGGGAATTATTTCATCTTATCATTTGAGAGCAATAGATCATTTTGCCATAGAGAGGGAATATTTCTGATATTGATGCTTTTTGTGATTACAGGTTTAGGATACCGAGGTTTCTAATTCTGGCTTGATGACTTCTCAAGTTAATGCTTTCTACTTGAAAGGAAGTTGGAATTTTTTATATTCACATTACCCTTTTCTGATTATAGCAGGTTTTTTCTTCACAGAGGTGCATCAATTCCAAATAATCACAAAAATTACTCATGCACTGGTGGTTGGAAGTGGCGCGACACCCCTAACAGAAATCCTAACAACATCACATGAGCAAAGGTTGGAAGTGTCAAGTATAGATTTTTTCGAAACTATAATTTGAGTTTGAATCTGAACTTGAATTTCAACTTCTGTCCGGATTGAAGGTAATTCGAATCAGTTAAAATGATGGACTCGGGGTGCAGGACAGAAGTTGAAATTGCTGCTCTCAGGCATGAACTTCACAAGAAGTTTTTGCTTCGAATAAACTAACCATCCTAATGTCACAAAAGGTAAATTTCTTTTCTGTACCTTCAACTTTCTCTTGTTGCCGTTGTTAATTGTTCTTGGGTTCTATATTCAATCTACGTGTGATTAGGATTTTTCCCAATACACCTCTTCGCGCAAAGCACTATTGAGTACCATGTAGCTTAAATCGATAGACTTTGTTATCATGATGCATTTCTTGATAGAAATCATAAAACTAGAGAAAAGTTTTTAACGTTTTTCTGTTTATTTGAAGAGTGACCAAGTTTTATAGTGATACTGACTGAGTGTGTGTACCATATGTAATGCATATTCATTAAGTGATAATATCTTTTGATTTTTCTGTTGTGGATTCATGCTACAACTCCAGAGTATAGAGCATATCAAGAGCAGGTTCTCAGCAATAACTCAAAATTTGCACAGGCACATTAGAAAGGATAACTCAACAGTCTCTTCTCATAGATATTGGAGTCAATCAACACAAGAGCCAGTCTCCTTGTTGGACCAAAGAGATTAATCCGTTGTGTATTAATTAACACTGAATATATTGCAGGCTTTGAGTGAGAAAGGCTATGAACTTGTTTCCGGTGGGACTGGAAATCATCTAGTTTTGGTGAATTTGAAGAAAAAGGTAACCCGATAACTACTTTAACTTTTCATATAAGAATTGTGGAGTCTTCTAAGTTCTTAAATCATAACATTCAGTGCTAACTATTTGTGTATTAGTTAAGTTATAAAGCTGACATGAAATTACTAATTATCGATATAACTTTGTTCAACTACATGATTTTGATAACTCGTGGATTTCAGGAACTCTTGCTCTTACTTCAAGGGGATTTGTTGAGGAGGATTTCGTTAAGGTTGCAGAGTATTTTGATGCAGCTGTGAATTTGGCTTTGAAGGTTAAGGCAGAGAGCAAAGGTTCATAATTTTCTATGCCCTTTCTGTATGCTTGTGATTGTCTGTTGTTGTGTGCTTCAATAAGCTAACAATGTTGTTGTCGATGAACTTTTACAATTAGAAACAAAATTAAAGGACTCTGTGAAAGTATCTTATTCTATTTTTAATTATTTTTTTCTATGTATCATTTATAAATTAATATTTGTTTCAACATTTCAGATATCTTTGGGCAACTTTGGGCTAAAATATTTTTGCAACTGGTTAAAAATAAAAAGGTTGAGGAGCAAAATCTACAAGATCAAATGCAAATGGTTGAAGAGGATAAAGACATAGAAATGTTGCCAAAACCAAAGCCAAAGAAGAAGAAAAAAACTTATATATGAAGAAAGTGTTATGACTTAGTTAAAATATGATATTTATGTGTATGATTTTATAGTACTTGAAATATTATGACTGTACATGATTTTGTATATTTTTTGGTTAATATTAAAAATATTATGACTTAGTTAAAATATGATTTTTATGTGTATGATTTTATAGTATTTGAAATATTATGACTGAAAATGAAATATAACTAAATGGTGTATATGAAATAGGGTGTAAATAGATTTAAATATAATATAATTGTTCATTCATAAATGGTGTATTTACACCCGATTTTTAATAAAATAGGGTGTAATTAAGAACGTATCTACACCCGATTTTTATTAAAATAGGGTGTAATTAAAAACGTAATTACGCCCAATTACACCCGATTTTTATTAAAAGAGGGTGTAATTAAAACGTAATTACGCCCAATTACACCTGATTTTTATTAAAACAGGGTGTAATTAAAAATGTAATTACGCCCAATTACACACCCGATTTTTATTAAAACAGGGTGTAATTAAAAACATAATTACGTCCAATTACACCTGATTTTTATTAAAATAGGGTGTAATTAAAAACGTAATTACGTCCAATTACACCCGATTTTTATTAAAAATAACGGGTGTAAATTCGTTAGACATTTCTCACCCTGTGGATATACACCCGATTTTTATTAAAAATAATGGGTGTAAATTTAATAAAAAACGGGTGTAAATTAATATTTTTGTACTAGTGCCTGGTAAGGTTTTTAACGAGGCAATTCACATTCAAAGAATATTGTACTCTTTTTCCTTCACTAGAATTTTTCCCACTGAGTTTTTTTTAGTAAGGTTTTAACGAGGCATATCCTCAATGGACATCCAAGGGGGAGTGTTATGAATATTTATGTTAGTGGATGTCCATACATCTCATAGTTCTTCATCTTCATATTCCATACTTAATATGTGTTTAATATGTATGATTTTCTATCTCCCTTGAGTCCTATAAATAGATACTCATATTACAATGTAAAGCACACTTGAAATAAGATAAGATAATATTGCTCTCTTTCCAGTGGCGGAGCCAGGACCCTAGTTCAGGGGGTGCAATTTTGTAAAATTTTAGATAATTATTTGTAAAATTTTGTTGAAATTTAAATTATAAATATTATATTTGCAAGCTAAATGTCTATTAATTGTTTTGACCAACTCGTTGTGGTTGGATGTTGGAACCATGATGCGCTCATTTTTGCGTTTTAAGTAAAATTATGTCTTAGAAAATTTTAAAATAATAACTTAAATAATAAGTTAATAAAAAATATAATAAAAGGACGTGTGGCTTGATAGAAGAAAATAGATTCAGTGAAATGAAAGGGCATTAAATAGGTGTTTAGGTGTAGTTTTACAATTTCTTTTGGTGCAAACCCAAATTTTTAGGGGGTGCAATATCTAATATTCTGGAGTTAAATAGATGTTTAGGTGTAGCTTTACAAAATCCAGAGGGTGCAAATGCACACCCTCACATGTATGTGGATCCACCCCTGTCTCTTTCTTCTCTACCTCTCTTCGATCTCTATATAGTTTTAGTTAGTTTTATAACAAATTATTTGTTTTCACATAAATGAGAGCATGTTATTAGTTCATACTTTTTTTATTAAGATATTATTTCTGATTATTTTAAGTGATTTTTAATAGAGATTTCATAAAAACATAAATAAATAAAAGAATGGTGTTTCGTGAAAATATGTAGTATTGCTTATTCTTATACTTTTTGTGTTTATTTTTGTAATATAAATGTAATTTCATGTGATTAATATTGCGCGATTATGTAATTATCACAACATTAATTTTTGCAAATTTTACATTGGTAAGTGATTCCTTATCCCATAATTCAAAATTAACTGTAATTATTGATAAGATTCTTTGCATTTTCTAATGTATTTGGATTATTATTATTAATAGTATTTAATTTTTAAGCTTTTAAAATTGATACATATATTTAAGGGATGATAGTAGTGCCGTGTCATCCTAAGTAGCATAATTGGCATATTCTCACTACCTTTAAAGGTTGTAAATAGCATTAAATTTTTTTATAAACTATTAATTATTATGATTTTTTTAGTAATCATTACCATTTTTTATTTTTTTTAAATATTAATAAAATACAAAAATAATAAACAAATAACTTATAAAATGAAAAACGATAATAATAAATTATTTAAAAAGAAATATATGCTTTTTAAATAGGTGAATTTAGATGGTAACATTTATACTAAAGATTGATATAATATTTGTTTCAACCAAAAACATGAGACAATTATGATGTATCGAAAACACAATTTTTTTTAATGAAAAACTCAAATTTATTTTTATTTGATTTATTTTAGTATGCACTAAATATTTATAATAAAATGGATAAATGCATACTATATTTTTGCATATATAATTTCATAATTAAATAATTTAAAAATAGAATTTTTTCTTCACGTTTTGTTTCTGTTCTGGCGTCGGCAAAATGTTTGATGGTTCTAGGAAAAGAACATTAAGCAAGCATATCTCCTCAAATCCTTCTTGAGTACTATATGGCCTGTTCGAAAATCAATCTCATAATAATACCTATGATAATACCTATTGATTCAGGTTAATTACCAAGAGGATTATTAGCATTAAATTTCCTATAAATCAAAATGTTTTTATGATATACCTGTACTGTAGAATTCAAACCTTACAAGATAATTAATATACTGGAAATTATTCAAAATGTAGCCTGTCATTATGCTTGGACATTTGTTTTAAGCAATTTTAAGTGTCAAAATAACTTTAGAGAGGATACTTTTTGACAGGGAACAAGAATAGTAAATTAAACATAAATCATGAAATAAAGTTTATCCAAATATTTAAATTATTTTATTTTTTCTACAGATTATTTGCATTAAAGCCTTTATATATTACTAAGGTTGAATTGATTTTACAATTATTAGGTTAATACTAGGTTACTATATTCAATGCAATTTTAATATTTCAAACAATGCATTTTCAAAATGTTTATCGGTTATATCCATGTTTTAAAATGATTAATATTCCAAACAATACTAATTTCAAACAATGCATTTTCAAAATGTTTATGGGTTGTTTGTATGTTTCAAAATGATTAATATTCCAAACATTGGTTGTATTTGAAATTTATGAGAGATGTGATAGTATTGCAAGGTTAATAGTATGTATTGAATAATCATAATTATAAAATTCAACATTCATTATTGAACACTATTATAATTTACTATATTTACACAACAATATTATTAGGTTTTAAAAATGAGTGGGCTTATTATTTCAGTTTTTATCATCCCAAAATAATATTAAAAAATTTATGTCTTTAAAATTATATATTTTTTAAAAGGAAAAAAAATGCGGTTATTGAAATCACTTATGGTGAGTTTGGAATAGAAGAAATAAGTGAGAGAGAAATTAAAATCATTTAGAGTGTGTTTGAAATAGAAGAAATAAGTGAGAGAGAGAAGTAGAGAGAAAGAAGTTGAGAAAAATACTTTTATTTATCATGTATCAATAAATATTGATTAATCTATTTTTAAACTATGTATCTAAATATTTATCAAATTAACGATGTATACATAATATAAAATTTATATAAAAAATTAGAAACTTTGATTTTTTTTAAAAGCTTTAATTTAATTTGTTTATAATTAAAAATAAAATATAGTAAATAAATAATGTATAAAATGAAATACAAGAATAGTAAATCATTCAAAGCATTCCAAAATATATAAGTAACGATTTATAAGCAATAAGTTTCCCTGTAAAAATTTGGGCATTCCTGCATTCCAAAATATATAAGGTTCAGTGTAACTTTTTAATCCATAAAATCATAAGATTCCAATTCATAAAATCATAAGATTTAAAAAATAGTAAAAAAAATGTGACTATTTCAATTAATTATAACTTATTTTTTATTTTCAAAGATAACCTAAAACCTACTTTAATATTTTATTGTGCAGAATATAGTCACTTTATGGTTGTGTTTATATCAGTTTATTAAGGAAAATTACTAATCAATGTTGTCTTTTTTACTATGAGGTTATGAATGATTGTAATTTGAATTACACACAATTTTATACATATGCAAAGTTGTCATTCTTTTGATTTAATTTATTTCATTTTATTTATTTCATCACTATAATATATTTATTTACTATTTATAACGATAATGTGCGAATCGTGCGAACACACGAGTAGATGAAAACTTAATTATTTCATTTATTTTTTAATAAAATATATATTTCCAATTATTTATAACGATATTGTGCGGTCCATGTAAACGCACAATGTCTACTTAATTTATAAATGACTAATTAATTATTTCATTTATTCTTTTTACTAAAACATTCATTTTTGACTGAACGAGAGTACTTAATTTATATATATTTTGTATACTTTTATTAACTATATATTTATTTATTATTTATAATTACATTTGCGCGACCCGTGCGAACGCACGGGTCTCTTGCTAGTATGAAAGGAAATAGTAAACATACTAAGATAAATGAGACGCTAATCATATGTAGAACAACATTTTTTTTAGAGCACCTTTTATTTTATAATTATTCAGAGATTTATTCATTGAAATTAATTCTAAGAAAACAAATTGACAAATGCTTTTCTGTATGATGCAAATGATGATACCATTATACAAAATTTGGCACCCCCATGAAAGTTTTTTCATTCAACCTTTTTAAAAGTACTCTCCAAATCTACGGTTGGAATCACCTCAAAGTATCTCTAATACTCATTGATAACATTTTTATCATGCCAGATAGAGACCTTCAAACGAAGTTTCAACAAACTTAGAATTAATAAAAAAAAAATTACCTATCAGAAAGAATAAAAATAGCCCAAAAAATAAATTATCAAATTATATAAAAATAAAGGGGTGATGCACTAAGAGTGTCCTCTAATAAAAACATAATAAATTAGCAAATCATACATTAGTTTTAAAATATAAATATAATTTTGTTTGATACATGTAGTTGACTGACCATCAATGTAAAATTATTTTACAGTGGTCAAGTACATTCTTTTTTTCTCTAAAACTAACTAAATATTCTTTTTAAACATCCTCAATAAACACAAAAAAAAAAAAAAAAAATTTCCAAATAGTCACAACAATTCCCATAAAATTACAAACTTTCTCACTTTGTCTCACCCTAACAATCTTAGGAGAAGGATTATTCACTTCATCTTGGAGCAGTAATCAATGTTTCAAATAATCGTACAACATCAGATCTTGCTGTAAATTTCTTTGTCGAAGCCTGTAAAATATAAAAATATATTTCAAATTTGTGACTATAAATCTCAAATCTCTATTGAAAATTGTGAATAACATACCAGATGAGAAACATAAGGGGCAGATGAAACAGAAACTACAACGGAAGACGCGGCGGAGACCGATGCTACAAGGAGGCTAGATTTCAACATCTTTGATCGTTTGGATGTTTAGAAAATCTAGCCACCGGTTCTCGGAAAATGGAGGGAGAGACAGAGAGAGAAGTTTGAGGAGCACGTTGTTTGGAATGGTTTGAGTTTTGATGGTCTTATATATAAGAAGGGGTGATTGGAATGGAGAATGCAAATGATGCTTTGTTTGTGGCCTTCCAAACATTAAAATGATAAAGCCCTAAAGTTACGCTTTAATTTGTTCATTCAAATCAACTTTGCCTTTTCTATTTTATTTTTAAGTAGCTTTGACTCTTTCCAATCAGTCACCTTGTTTTTTTATTTTATTTTATTAGTTAATAGATTATGTAATTTTTTTTATTATCTATTTTCTCTTTTAGAATTTAATGGTTATCTATTGACGGTGTAAAAAATTGGTTTTGTTATAATCAAATAACAATATAATACTCAGTCATATCATTTCACTGGTTTAAAAATTAGAGTTTAATTTGACAGAATAGATAATCATAATTGATTGAAAGTATAAAATTAAATGAAAGAATTGACATTATTTTTATAAAAGAGTTTTATTATGAAAAATAAATAAAAGAAATAAAGCAATTTTAAACAGTGTATCAATTATTATCTTTACAATATTCCATCATAAAATACTTTAATTTTAGACAAAAGATGGATTTTATATGTTTTGTTGTTTTTGTCTATAAAAGTTGTTTATTAATATGAAGTTTATATTGGGTGGAGTATCTCTTATACTTTTTTTTAATTGCATTGTTTATTGAAAAAAAAATTAATCTAAAATTCAGATATTATGGGTTGTATGAATTTTCTGGTTTGTCACAAAGATTTTTTATTTTATATATTTGAAATTTTTTGATCAAGTAGTTTAGTGGTTGAAACTCGTCTATGAACAAGTGAGATGTCTTGGGTTCAAACTCACGCCCATATATTTGATGCTCATGTACTAGCCACCAAGTCCTAGATTTATTAAGATGATGCCCGCGAAAAGAGATGATGTTTGTTGTGTTTATGAATGAGAGGAGCTGATATATGTCTATCATGCAGTGGAAAGATACATTTAAAAATGTCTCCATATATGTTCATGCGTATGAGGTAGAGGATGACGTGCCTACTTAAGTGCAATTCAGTGTTGTTGCAGAATCAAGGCTTCATCGTAATCGTTAAGTGCATCTTGGCACCATTTAGTGTTTATAAATTGGAAATTTTAGGTTTGACTTCATTTTTCATTTTTTTCGATTTCATTTACTTTTAAGTGAGATATGACTTCTCTTCGGTAAAAAAAAAAAGTGATATAACATCTCGTATTCTTACACGAGCTTAAAATTGTAAATCACAATACTTAGAGCATCTCCAATGGTGCAACCCATTTTTGGGTTCTTTATGGGTCCCACTAGCCACATCATCTTAAAATAATTTTTATAATTTTTATTTTAATTGTATAATTCTAAAAAATTATTATTGGGCCCACAACTTTACCTTATAAACTAATTTTATTGGGTACCACAATTTTTTCATAGTTGCATTGCAATGCAATGGTACTATGATGTGGCATGTCTAGGTGGAGAACTTATTAGAAGGAACTACCATTGGAGATGGTCTTAGGATCATAAAATATAAACTAAACTGGTAAAAATTCATAACACAAGCACACTAAGATAAGGTTGTCAAACGAAATTTGTGATAACTTATTTAAATATTAGAAATAGATGTGACTCATAAATCCAAGTCTTAGAATCATACAAGTTTATTTCAAATTAAAATAATATTAAATCTTATAAATACATAACAATATATTTATATAACATCGTAAATGCATAAATAATTCAAAATTTCAATTTAATAATAAAAAACTGCAAAAAGTCAAAATTCCAAATTTACCAAACACCGTAAACTTATAAAATTTAAAAGCTAATTCGAGAGTTTCAGAATCTTAATTCTCTAAATATATCGAAATTTTGGGACAAAGATAATGTAATATTATTTTCACTCAAAATTACCGTAACCCATCATTTTTTTATCAACTAATAACCAAATGGATAGTTATCTAATAAGTGATCAGTAAAGTATATAAAAGCTATACGACATATATGAAAAATTGAATGAAAATTCCTTTAATTTGGCTCAGTATTAAGAATACCATTCCATCATTCTATCTAAACAAGTATCACAAAAACAAAAATTCAAAACAAAATATACGAGTACCAACCATATTTATTTATTTATCTATATACAACAAGATGTAATATCATCTTCATCATATAGATGAGTCTCTGAAAACCAAGTAACAATCTAAAAATTGTAAAGAAAATACTAACTATAACACTGAGAGTCACATGACAAGTGACAACTGAAAGAAAAGAATTACAAGATGATGATGAATGAATAAACTTGAAGTACTAACTATAACACTGAGAGTCACATCACATGACAATTGAAAACTGAAAGAAAAGAGTTACAAGATGATGCTGAATGAATAAACTTGAAGAATTGGTACGATTTACTCCCACAATACGGCTTGTTATTATTCGTGTGAGTCCCTTTGGGAAGGAAGATAATAGCGGATGAAGTAATACCACCACTGCAATGAAACAAGAATCAAATCATCATCATTTTGATTCTCAAGAAACTAAAGTAAAAGATAACTCAACAAGACTAATGAACAAGAACACATACTGCAACAGCTCCAGTAGCATGGGCTATGACCAAGAGCAAGTCGAGCCTCCTACTAAGTACTTGAGCTTGTGATGGGGCTCCGTTGTTCGGTGGAGGTGGTGGCGGCGGCGGTGGTGGCTGAACGTTGGGTTTTCCTTTTGGCGGTGGATGAACGTTAGGTTTCTTTGGCGTCGGCATGGTGATGGATTGCTTAACAGAAGTGAATAGAGAGGAATGTTAATTTTGATAGAGAGAGATATATGGGATTTGTGAGCAAATAATGTTGATATATATATACATGACTGAGTTGAGGGCTTTTGAAGTAACTAACTCGTTAACGGTTTTCTAGTTAGTTAGTTAGTTACATGAATGAGTGAGTTGAGGGATTTAGAAGTAACTAACTCAGTAACGGTTTTCTAGTTGGTTGGTTTAGTTAGTTAGTTAGTTACCAAACGCAAACGGTTTAAAAGTTAGTTATAATAATTTTGATAGTTTGATTAGCTGTTGAATACTCTTTTGTACGGATTTTCATTATACATAGTTTAAATTTTCTCATAACTAAGCTCATCCATGGCATAACACATTATACTGTAATGTTTGCTTGTCTGTCTTAATAAACAGATTATTGCCTAGTAAAGCTGACCAATATTTGATCCCTCATATAAATCTCATCCAAGGCACATTGTCTCATTTGTTTTTTTTTTTTTGAATCTTAAAAATAATTATTTCTTTAAAAATTAATTTAATATTTGTTATTTTTAAATATTTTATTAACTATAATATCTACAAACATCTCACTAAATAATATTATTTTTACAAAATAAAGAGGGAGTAAAATTTTGTTCCACTTGTTCATTATGTTGAAAGTCTCTTGGTCCATTCAATAATATACTAAGACTTTGTTTGCAAGTTTGGAGAGGAAAACTTCCGAAAACGATTTTTTTTAAAAAATATAAGAAAATATTTAACATTTAAATTTTTTTTTATGGAATGATAAAGTAATGTTTTATATTTTTAATATTAGAATATTATAACAACATAAAAGTTATGTGAAAAATTTACGTAAGTCCTCTAAAATCCCCCTTCAATATAAATTTTAAGTTCCTCCATTAAGAGATTTTTGTTGTTATGAATAAAAACTAACCCTCCAAAATTCTCCAAACCAAAACATTTCTATTCTTTTCATCCAATCCTTTATATTTTTCAAAGTCCTCCCTATTGAGAATCAAGTGTGAGTGTACATAATAGTCTCACATTGGAAATGTGTGTGGTGACTTGAGTATATATAAGTGGGAGAACCCACTCATCTATCACCTTAAGATTTTAGGTGGAGAAGTGGTGTCTCTCCCACAAAGGTGTGTTGCTCAAAGGAATGTGTCCCAAGTAACATGCTCCCTCAGAATTGCCCTTTGGTTCGAGAAAAAAAGGGACCAACTAAAACTTGTAGTTGAAAGTCAACGGATACACGTAGTTGAAGAGAATCAACTGATACATGTAGTTGAAGTCAACAGATACAAGTGTATGTGGAAGAGAAGTTTCCACATGAGGGGGAGTGTTGAGAATCATGTGTGAGTGTAGATAATAGTCCCACATTGAAAATGTGTGTGGTGACTTGAGCATATATAAGTGGGAGAAGCCACTCACCTATCACCTTAAGGTTTTAGGTGGAGAATTGGTGTCAAAGGCCAACAATATCAGCAATGTCGAAGAGCGCAAGGGTTACTGATTGTACCTGATTAGAAGGATCATCACGACCTACTCGGAACTGGGTCTTTGAGAAGTGAAGGGGGGGTGTACCTGCAAGGCACTCCGATGCCAAAGTAAGAAAACGAGCAAGGGAGTGCAAGTACGAGCTAAAGGTTAGAAGAGATTGAATACCTGACCCTTTAGTGAAAGAGGGTATTTATAGCCCCCAGCGCTAGGTCATGATCTCGCTACTGAGATGGATTTCCAGGCCCAACTAGGAGTCTGCCAGGTTTCCTAGGCGGAAATATCGGAGATGCGTGAGTGCCCTCCGTCCTGGTCAACCACTCTGAAGTTTAAGGGAGACGCGGTCTTTTATGGACCACGTGGACTCCACATTATTCGGGGGTTGGATATGAAGGAGCCCTACGAGAAGTAGGGTCCTCGGCAGAGAGGGTGCTCGCAGGGAGCCCTTATGCCGGGCATGGATTAGACGAGCGATGTTCGCTCTTTGTGGGACATGGGCTGGTTTGGACTCCCAAGGTTAAGTGGGCCGAAAGTGGATTGGGCCGAATGTTGGCCCAGTCTAGAACAGGAGCACTTTGCTGACGCTCGGCCCATATTCAATTGATCCTCGTCTGTCGGTCGTGCTCGAACGGAGCCGTTTGTGGGGGAAGACGAGAAATCGCGGGTGTTCAACACTCACTGACGTGGCATGGAGTGATGATTGCCTAGGGGTAGATGAAGGCGCCTAGGGAAGGATGTGTCAGACGACGCCACGCTTCGTATTCTGAGCATTTTTCCTATAAAAGGGCATAAACCTTCTCATTTGGGGTTTTTCGCTCTTTGTTTACGTGCTCGACTCCAGATTGACTTTCCAGAACCCCATCGTTCAACAACGCCGCTTGAAGAATCAAGTCCAAGTTTTCCAGAATCATGTCAGCACCAGGTACGATTGTGATTTTATCTTGTGGTTTCAAGCGCCTTTTGTTGTTTTTAGGGGATTTGCAGAGTGCGTCCCCGCTGTTTTTATCATCTAAGTCGGCAGTTTCTCTTAGTGAGATTCAAAACTATCATCATCTCCTCGGGTTATTCAAGCGATGCCCGAGAATGATTAATTATGTAGATTACTTTTTTCATTACTGCCTGGTGCCTTCATGATTTGACTCGTCAAACCCATTGGTTTGGTCGGTGCATTCATGTTTTTCTTCGGGAATGGCTGGCCCCGGTCGGCTAACTCATGATTATGCCCAGTACCTTCGAGAATCTTCTCGATCATGTTGCGTGGGGTTCGGGCGTGCATTGTGCTTGCTTTTTTGCTTAGTCCTATTGGGGTGAGTCCTCGGCTGGTGGACGAGAATGTCCTCGAAGAGGGGTTTAGCCGGGGTCTTCACTGCCCGCCTGTAATGCCCTGAATTTAATTAATTAGTTAATTAAATTATTTAATAATTTAATCATTGGATTTAATCGAAGTTCGTGGATCAATCGGAATTGTCAGTATTATTTTGGGAAGCGTATTTGGATTATTAAGTTAAAGTCGGATTTTATTCGGTTAGTCGGAGAATTAATAAAGTTGATTTCGTTGAAGAAATAATAGTAGAAATAATATTATTATTAACATTGGACTATTTGTATTTAATTCGAATTTTATCGACGAAGTCGGAATTATTTTATTAAGTTGGAATGGTAATTAATCAGATTAATTTGGTGAAATAAAGTTGAAGTGTTATTTTATTAATGAGCTTAAAAATAACTTTGGGTTTAATTTAAGTTGTTGTGAAGTAAGGAGGGGGTATGTCACTTAGGCCCAATTAAGTTATTTAAGTGATTAAATAAAATAACCTTACTATGTTGGATTTAGAATTGGAAGAAGGAAGAGTTATCATAACACAAAGAGGAATAAGGTTTGGAGGAGAGGTGAAGAAGAGAGCCATGGCGGCTTGGAAAGGAATTTGCTAAGTCTATGCAGGCTGAGTTTGAAATGAGCATGATGGGAGAACTCAAGTATTTCCTTGGGATCCAGATCAATCAAACTTCTGAAGGAACTTATGTTCATCAGGCCAAGTATGTGAAAGAACTTATGAAGAAGTTTAATCTTTCAGAAAGCAAAGAAGAAAATACTCCTATGTATCCAACGTGTCCTTTAGGTAAGGATGAGGTAAGTAAGAAGGTAGATCAGAAGCTCTATAGAGGTATGATTGGATCTCTTCTATATCTTACTGCTTCTATACCTGATATTTTATTCAGTGTATTCCTATGTGCTAGATTCCAATCAGATCTTGGAGAATCTCACTTAACTGTTATTAATAGAATTCTGAGGTATCTGAAAGGTACTACTAATGTTGGTTTAGTCTACAGAAGATCTGAAGATTACAACCTAGTAGGATTTTGTGATGCTGATTATGCTGGAGATAGAGTTGAAAGCAAAAGTACTTCTGGAAGCTGTCAGTTTCTGGGAAGTCATCTGATCTCTTTGTACAGCAAGAAGCAAGCCACAATTGCCCTCTCTACAACAGAAGCAGAATATGCTGCTGCTGCTGGATGTAGTACACAGATGCTCTGGATGAAGAGTCAGATAGAAGATTATCAGATATATGAGAGTAACATTCCTATATTCTGTGATAATAATTCTGCTATTTGTTTATCTAAGAATCCTATCTTACATTCAAAAGCTAAACATATTGAGATTAAACATCACTTCATTAGGGACTATGTTCAAAAGGGTGTTCTTTCGTTAAACTTTGTGGATAAAGAACATCAGTGGACTGATATCTTCACAAAACCCCTTGCTGAAGATAGGTTTAAGTTCATTCTGAAGAATATCAATATAGATTTATGCCCAAAATGAAAGGATGTGAAGATCTGATATATGGATTAGATTTGAAATGCTTATTTGTTAGATGTTCTGAAATTGTTGATCATTTAGATATTTTGATTCTGTTATTGCTAACGTTTCATATGTCTAAGTTGACTCAGAATTTATTTTAAAGCAAAACAGCTGTCACCAGCTATTCCAGATGATGAACACATGTTCACTCTGAAGGGACAAGCATGCATGCAGTTGATGAGACGCCGCCCTAGGTAACTATGCAAATCATTTAAAATATCATGTTTTCTCCTAACGTCACTCAAAATTAAATGCATTTGATTCTCTGCATCCGTAACTGTTCATTCTCGGAATTTAATTGCATTTTGTTTCAAATCCGTGTCTATTTAAACACCTCTCATAACCTTTTTTACTCTTTTCACTCATTCATCTTTCTCTAAGTTTATGCGTTTCTGTCATTTGTTCTCTCTCTTCTCAAACCCTAAAAAGAAACCCAGTAATCTCAGAAGTGCTTCAATGGCTTCCCCTTCAAATCAGAATGTTGGTTCGTCTTCTCAGTAACAACATCAACAAGAACAAGATCAAGAGCAACCACTTGTTCCCCAGAAAACTTGTTTGATTCCGTTGGATCAGTTGGAAGTTATCTGCGAGTCAATGGTAGATTTTAATAATCTGGAAAAACATGATGTTCATCTTACAGAAAATATGGTTTTTCAAGGTTGGGGACCTTTGTTCTATGATCTATGTGGACCAGTTTATCCAAACTTAGTGAAAGAATTATGGGTTCATGCAACTGTCATGCCTAAAGCAATTCTCTCCATAGTTCATGGTGAACTCTTCTCAATCACAGAGCCCCTCATAAGGAAGTTATTTGGGTTGATGAATGTTGAAGGCGTTACTGAAGAAACTCCCAGAACTGATTGGGATGCTGTTTATGCTGAGATCTTTTAGAATGGAAAGAAGTCAAAGGAAGTTAAGGATCTGAAAACTATATACAAGGTATGGACTAAGATCCTTCTGGATTGCTTCTACCACAGAAAATCAACAAGTTCATCAAACTTCGCAAACAAGGACCAACAATACATTATGTATTGTATTGGTAAACAAATCAAGGTGGATCTTCCCTTCATCATATTTAATCACATGTGGCATGCTGTGAATAATTCTAGAGAAGAAAATAGGCTGCAGTATCCAAACAAAAAGAGGAACGTTATTCCTTTTGGAAGGATAATCACAAATCTTCTGGTTCAGACAAAGATTGTTGAAACTCTGGAGAATGTTGGCGTAATCAACAATCCTTACACCATTATTGGAAGTACTCTGAATGCTCATACTCTGAAGAAAATGGGCATAATCAAGTCTATTGATTCTACTCCTCAAGTAAAAACAGAAGTTAGGTCCAGAAGAGGTCCTGTTCTGGCTGACTTTGAGCTGTTATTCAGGAGTGAACGTCCAGAAGTTATTGTCACATATCTTGCCATGTACAAGGAATCTGGTTCTGTGTGTGAGATCCTATTTGGATAAGCAACCAGACACTTGATACTTCTGATACTCAAGGTCCAGAAGTAGAAGCAGAAAAGAAAGAAAAACAAAGAGAAAATTGGATCTTCCAATAATCACTGAAGAACAGAAGGAAGATGAGAAGAAGAAACAAAAGGAAGAAAGAGAAGTAGAAAAGAAGAAGCAAAAGAAGAAAGATATGAAAAAGAAAGAAGAGGAAAAGAAATAAGAAGAGAAGAAGTTACAGGAAGAAGAAGCTGAAAAAGAAAAGAAGAAGGAAATCTTGAAAGAAAAGAAGAAGATAGTTGAGCAGAAGGAGAAGAAGAGAAAGATAGTTGGACAAGGACCTGCCAAGAAGAAGCGACGCACTTCAGGTATTGTAATTTCTGAACCTAGTTCTGCTCCTGTTTTAAATTCAAATTTTGTATCAATAGAAGCAACCCCAGTTATTCAACTAGAAAAAGCCCAAGAAAAAGCCCCTGCCAAACCTTCTCCAACCACCAAAATTCTCACACCTCCTCCTTCTCCCAAGTCTAAAGGTACTACGCCTATTCTTGATTCTGAACCTCTAGCTTCTGAACCAATCTTTGAAGCCACACCCTTAAATACCATTATTCCCCCTCACGCCACTGTATCTAGTTCTCAACCTCCTCCACATTCCAACTTCACCCTTGTAGACACAACTGTGTACTGCAATTTGTCTCCTTCATCTTCTGAACCCTCTTATTCTGATTCTTTCACCAACCTTATGAACAAATACCGTAAACCTAAACCAACTTCTGACCTTGTTGTTGTTGTGGTAGACTCAGACCTTGAAGTTGAATCCTCTCAACCACCCTCTTCTAAAACATTATTTGTTTTGGATAGAGTCCCTAATCCATATGCCCTCTCTTACCCAGATACGCCAATCTCCTCTCTCAATCTTCAAACTCCCATCTCACCTCTAAAATCTAAAACCCCTAGACCTTCTGTTGATCCAAGTTTTGAGTTTATTTATCACAAGGTCAAAATAGGTTTAGATGTTCTGAAGGTAGCTCATAAATCCAAGATGGATCATGTAGCTGCTAGGAAGCTCTGGAGAGCTTTCAGAAGGGAAATTCAGTCTGATCTTCTTGTGTCTTAGTTTGTTTTCTTGTTTTTTTCTGCATTTGCTTGAATTGCATTTGCCTTTGTATTGTTTATCTTCTGATGATTAATCAATGAAATCTTATTTGTTCTTTCTTCACTCTGTGTGTCTTTTTCATCTGAATCTTTTATGCTTTTTGATGTTATGACAAAAAGGGGGAGAAATGTGATAATTGAATTGGTTCATTATATCAGTTGCTGGTGTAATACGGTGAACTGACTTTAAAGAAATGTGCGGATAGCAAGAGTCGCCACCGACTTTTATTTTATCCGATAAGCAAGGCTAAAAGAACAGAAAAAGATCTTTTAAAGATTTTGAGTTCGGGGGGTAAGTTATACAAAGGGAAAGTGTAAGGCACCCTTTGCATCCATGGTTTTCCATGGGCTCTTAATTGCTTAGCTCACTTTGTTTTCAAAATGTTTGAATTGTTTGAAAAGATTTTGAATAAGTTTGAATAAGAACTTTAGCTTGTAAATAAGCGTAGTCTTTTTGAATTTGATTTGAAAAGGATGTGAACAAAGATTTTTTGAATTTAAATCAGAGAAAGCAATTAGTAGCAACTACCCTAATTTTTGAAATTTGTTCTTTTAGCTTTTCGGGAAAAATGGTCTATCCATACCATGAGAGGGCAGGAAGTCTTTCAATTGGATGTTGAAGGGTCATCGAGATATCGTTCGCCATAAGGCCGTCCCTTGCCATAAAGAGGGCAGGTAGTCTTTAGGGAAGGATAGAATAGTCTTTTAAGGCATCATGCGAGGATACCTTAGCAATAGGACAATCATCTTTATTTCCGAGGCAGCATCGAGGGACAAAATCTTATGATGATTTCAATCTTTAAAGGCAATATTGCTTTAGGTATCCTCAGAATCGAGGGACATGACTATTTAGTACAATTAGAGGCAACAGAATCATAAGGCAACAGGCAACAAAGACAACAAGAGGGATTACCCTAAAGGTGTGTGTGTGGCACAATCACGTGGTTAACTTCGATGATATTTATCTTGTAAATTAGTGATCTATATTCAGTTAATAGTCTTGCACTCCCTATTTACTAACCACACATTTTAATATATACAAAAAATTAAAACAGTTTATTGGTGCGGAAAGTAAAATGCGGAAAGTATAAAGGCCCTAATTACTATTACATCAAAAATTGAATAGGCAACCTATACACCTTCTAATATTTAAATAACAATAATTAAATAAATAAATAAAATGAAGGCAGAATTAAACAAAAGACAAACAATTTAAATAAGGCAGAAAATTAAATAGAGATCATTCGACAATCAATGGAGTATGAGATGAGAAGAGAAGATCGCGACTAAAAATGTAGTTCAGAAAAATCAAGGTTAAAAGCCTTATGGCTAAAACTTTTAAGGGTAAAATCCTAGTTGACGAACAACACCTACCAAATATGTGATTTAGGGTCAGGGGGTAGGGTTAGTGAAAAAACCCAAAATTAATCATTATTACTAAAACCTAAAAACTAATTTGCCTAAAATTAAATTAATTAGTCTAAATTAAAACTTAGATTAGAATTATTAAAAACCTAAGTTAATTAATTTGTTTAATCTAAATTCAAATTAAAACCTAAATTCTAATTATTTAAATACTAAGAAATAATATTAAACTAAACTTAATTTATTTAACCTAAATTAACTAATTAAATTAATTATGAGATTAATCTTATAAAAAAACTAATCCTAGTTGTTAATGTAAACAAATAAACAAAACAAAATAAAAAAAGAACAGCAAACCAGGGCGCAGATCTTATGAGTCAGGGTTCTTGATGGTGTACCGTGAGTAGCGTTTTTCTGGACCATAGATCTGATTTTGGGAGGAATCCAATGACAACATAATGAGGTAGCACCATGGTCACGTGGGAGTCATAGCACTGGATTAGGAAACCATCGATTTTTAAAAAACATGTCTGCAGCCAGGTTTGAACCCAAGTCTTCCTGGTTGCTCTCTCTTCCCAATGCCATCTATACTGAAACCTTTTGTTGTTCACAAATTCTGCGAAAAACAACAAATAGAAAAACGTGACAGAAATTAAATAAAAAAATAAGTAACATAATGTCAATTGGTCACTTTGGTATTTAAGTGGCTAAAAGACAAAAGTTTGCAAGGAACAATCGCGCGACGCCACACGTCCATCGCTAGGAGACAAACGAACAACGGACCAACCATATGATGACACGCGGTCATCTTCTTCATGGAAGCAAAATTGCATCGTGAACCACCAGCCAAAAATGCAGAATTATGCGACTTTCAAGCAATTTCCAATCAACATATCTCTCTCATCTCAATGAAATCGTACGAAATAAAAACCAAAATCGAAGATCTCCAAATGGAGAACAACATAGAACCAATTATTTTCACAAATGAAGCATTTATCTTAGAGAAAATAGAACACCAAGGCGTGAGTCTAACCTTTCGTATCCGCAAAAAATAGTAAAACCTACAAAACTTAAATCCGTAGAATACAATTAGAATAAACACACAAAGCGTCTAGATCACCTATTTTGGTCCTTACGAATTAAATGGTGCGGTTTATATTGCTTGAAGACGCCTGCACGTGGTAGTCCGAAGCATAGGACCTCGAAAGCCCTAACAATGGTGGAACGTTGTATCTGCATCGAAGCATCACGCAAACGGTTCTAATTGCTTCTAAGCATCATCATGAACTCAAATATGTGGTTAGCTTGTATCAAAATACGATAAAACATGAATTTATAAAAAAATCAAAATATGCATGAAGATGGTGAATTGAACGTGAGCGTTATAAAGGTTATAGCCATTATGCATTGATCCAAACCTACTATATATCACCTTAGGAAGAGAATAGGATGCTTGTTTGGCTTTAAAACTCCTTGTAATGATGAATACAAAAATTCACTATTCTTTGATATTCTTGCAGCTTTGAAACCCTTGTCCTTTCTCTAATTTTTCGTCCCCTTTTTATTCTGAGCTTGATGTGTATATATATTAGAAGGAATTAGGTTAGACTTGGGCTTGGATATTTGTATTTTTAACCACTTGAAAATTTTGATAAAATATGGTTTCAATCTTTCTATTTTTGAAACCTATCAACTCCCAATCTTCTTGAACGAAATTTGATGAGATTATATGTCATTTGATGGTTGATTATGATTGAAATTAAGATCCAAATCAAATCTTTGATTTTGCTTGATTTATTTTGAGTTTAATCACTTTTTAAATGAATAAAAATCCATGATAAATCAAATAAATTTGTGGCAATTTGATTTTGGGCTCTACATATCATGAGGATGGAGATTGGGCCAAGAAAGATTGGGTTCTTTTGCAAAAAGATTCATTTTGGAGCCTTTTACTTCACAATTTTTCCTTAAAATTGTCCAACTTTGACAAGGCATATCTCTCTCAATTTTTAAGATATGGAATAGTTCTAGGACCTTTTGGAAACCTTAAGATGTCCTTTATAAGCCACTTTGGAAGCTTTTTTCTATTTGAGGACTTTATGTGGATGATATGGGCTTTGACAAAAAACTGCTTTTGGTTGACTTTCAAAAAGGACCTATAATCTTTTGGATCATATCTCTTAAATGGTGCATTTTTAGCCTTGGCATGTGAGAGACAAAGTTGTAGAAAATTCAATTTCCTTCAAATTGAGCTTTGGATGGGAAATTTCTGATGTTCCACATGAAAGTTATGCCTGGTCAAAGTTCAGTTGACTTTTAGGTCAAAAACCCTAATTTAGAAACTTTGAGTTTTTTTTATTTCTGAACTTTCCTTGATGAATCATGATCAATCCTTGATCAAATGATGAATGATACTTCAAAATGATGTTATTGATTGTACTTTGACCACAATTGACTTTTAGGTCAAACTAGTCGCATGTTGATCATTTGAGCTGTTGACTGAGCAATCCTATGAATCAGAGCTTGAACTTTGGCATGAGGATCCTTTGAGGCATATGAGAGGTTATGAGGTCCATTTGAATTTTCAGAACTTGATTTTTCTTGAAGAGAAGCAAAAACCCTAGCTGTGGGTTGTTTGTTTAGGAGAGTGTGCATCCACTTAGATCTTGAGCTGTTGATACTTGGATGAGCTTGAGTATAAAAATGTGATGGGAAAATTTTGGGGTATGACATCTGGGATTAAGTCTCAACATATCCTAACATTATTTGCAAGTTCTTCTGTCTTTGATAGTTTTGCAGGAATGTGATATTCTGGAAAAGCTCAAAGTGAGAAGCAAATACATGGGAAAAAGCAATTCTAAAGCTCATGAAGATTTGAAGCAAGCTGAGTGCTCTGAAGTTTCAAATCCAGAATCAAGAAATGATGTGATCAGAAGCAAGAAGAATGCTCTGATACAATATACAATTGATTACAAAGAGAAATTCAAAGCTTTGCAGCTGTCCAATGGAAGCTCTGAAGAGAAGCTCTGAATGCTCTGAAGTTCTATTCAAAGTGAAAGCCTCAACTGAAATGGAAAAAATATTCAGGGAAGTATTTTATTTATAAATTCTTCTAGTATTAATTTTAGGGGGAGATTGTTAATCTCAGGGGGAGACATATTCACACACTCTGATTATATGCTTATGCTATATCTGTGTAATTGTCTTTGTTCATATGATATTCTGGATACAAATTCATATCAATTATATATGTTTTTGTCATCATCAAAAAGGGGGAGATTGTTAGAACAAGAATTGTAATGATCAATATTCTGTGTTTTGATGATAACATTATGTATGAATTTTGTATAAGACAATGTGGTACTCTAATCCTTTACATTTTCTATTTTAGGAAATATATAAAGAGTATGCACAAATCAGATCTCAGAAGCAATTGACTCAGAAGGTTCTGGATGGCTTCATCAGAACATGCTCTGGCAATACATCAGAAGATGGTCATGCAGAATCAGAACATGAACTAGAAAGCATCAGAAGAATGAAAGTCAGAAGATCAAGCTCTGAAGTTCTGATGGTATCACGCTCAAGCTCTTCAAAGTCAGAAGACAGAAGATGCTCTGCACCATGCTTATTGACTCTGATATTCAAATGTTGTTATCTACAAAATCTGAGTCCAGAAGAAAGTACAAGATGAAAGGCTGAAACGTCAAATCTCTGACTTACAAAAGGAACGTTAGAAGCTACAAAAATCAAAGTCAGTAAAAGTAGCAAAAGCAAGGCTCGAGGTAGTTGACAAAAGTGTGAAACATTAAATGCAACGTTGTACTATTCACGCAAAGCATTAAATGCTCCCAACGGTCATTTCCTCTCAGCGCCTATAAATAGAAGTTCTGATCAGAAGCAAATTAGAACACCTGTGCAAATATACTGAAACATTGTCAAATTCAAAAGCTTACGAACTTCATCTTCAACCTCACAAACTCTTGTAATATTTAGTGAGTGTTAAGTTTAGAACTTAAGAGAAATATCACAGTTGTAATTACAGCTTTATTAGAAGCAAATCTATACTCTTGTAAACTTTATTTTTACATTGATTGTAAAAGGATTCCTAGAGTGATCAAGTTGTGATCAGGATACTCTAGAAGACTTAGAGTGTTTCTAAGTGGATAACCATTGTAATCATTTGGATTAGTGGATTAAATCCTCAGTTGAGGTAAATCATTCTAAGGGGGTGGACTGGAGTAGTTTCATTAACAACGAACCAGGATAAAAATCATTGTATTGATTGTGTTTATCTTCTAAGTTTTTGAGATACACTTATTCAATCCCCCCTTTTCTAAGTGTTTTTCTATCCTTCATTGTGTGGTGAAGAACATATGGAGTGAAGTTGCTCTTTGGGTAGGAAAAGTGAATATTTTAGAAGATGAATGTTTGTCAAATTTTATGGATTGACATTTGTTCTTTTGTACACAAAAGGTTAAGGATAGCAAGGTAGATGTTGCTTGGCTCGCTGTAACTTGGTCTTTATGGTTGGTTAGGAATGGGGGGTGTTTCCGGGAGGAGGTTTGGAACGTTAATGACACGGTTTGGAATATAAAGACTCTTGTTTAGAGGTGGTCTTCTTGCGGTAAAATTACTCATAACAATTATTCTTTTTACGAGTTTAGTAAGGATCCGCTCTTTTTTCTCTTGTAATTTTAATTTGATTGTAATTTTCCTTTTGTTTGGATTTTTCCCATTTATGCGTGTAATTAGATTGAATCTTGCTTACCAAAAAAACGTGCTTATAGTATTGGAGTTAATTTTTTATTTAAAAAAAACTCAAATAAATTGGCCCTAAATGTGATGTGGACCTTTTTGTTTAAGTTTTTGAAAGTATTTTTTCTTATTGAACCATCAAACACTAATCTTTTAGAATTTTATGTAAATTGAGTCAATAGTCTTTTTAAAACATAAAAAGATCACATATAGTTGTATCATTAATGACATAGTGTTAATTCATGGGTGCATCATTTATAATTTATATCACAAGGTCAACATGGAAAAGCATGTGTAGTTTGGGGTTCAGAAAATTCAAATATACTAATCTTGCTATTCTAACAAGATTAGAATTGGAAGATAGAAAAAAGTGAAAAGAACACTATCTTAAGAATAGAGTTCCATAATTTCCATCTCTATCTAATCAAGTACATTAATAAATTAGTATAATTCATATCAGTCTATACCAGTACCAACCATATTTATTTATGTAATATCATCATCATATAAGATTTCGATAACTTCTTATCAACCTTGATGTTGCCGGAAACCACTTGAATATTGATGTCTCCGTATCTCGCTCTCAAGACTCGGTACCATAAATCCGACGAGCCGCCTAGAATTCTCCAACACCACTTTTGAAGGAGAGCAAAATTGAAATCACGGATCCTTCTTAAACCAAGACCGCCCTTCTCAATAGGTAAGCACAAGGATTTCCAACTCACTCAATGAATTTTCTTGTTTTCCCCCACTCCACCCCAAAGGAAATTGCTTTGCAATCTCGAAATCTCCTTTAACACCGCTATAGAAGCCTTATAAAAGGAAAGCATAAAAATCGAGAGACTACAAAGAACGGATTTTAAGAGAGTGAGTCATCCACCAAAACTAAGCAACCGAACCTTCCAATCCTTGAGCCGAGATTTAAGCTTGTTCACAATCGGGTTCCAAGAGGAAAACTTTCTAGGATTAATTCCTATAGGTATCCCAAGAAAAGTGAAATTATTATCTTCCCTTCTACAAGATAAAAAATTAGAATCAATATCCAAGAAATTGTTAGAAACATTAAAACCAATGATTTTGCTTTTGTGGTAGTTGATCCCGAGGCCCGACACCATCTCAAACCCTATTAGAATAGCTTTAATAGTGACTTGCTTCCAATTCCCCTCACCTATCAACAACGTATCGTCCGCGAATTGTAAAATATCCACACTACATTTTCGCCTAATGTTGAGACCGGCATATTCACCTAACCCCACCGCCTTGTTAAATAAACCCTTCAAAGCCTCCGCAACAATGACAAAAAGAAAAGGTGACAACGGATCCCCTTGTCTAAGACCTTTCTCAACCACAAATTCTTTTGTAGGACTTCCATTCACTAAAACCGACATTTTACTAGAAAAAATCAAAGCTTTCATCCACCTAATCCATTTTTCTCCAAACCCCATAGTTCTCAACATGAATCTAAGAAAATCCCAAGATAAGTTATCATACGCCTTCTCAAAATCCACCTTGAAAAGTAAACAACTACTACCTTCCTTAATCACATAATCCACCACCTCGATAGCCACCAACACCCCATCCAATAATTGTCTACCCGGAACAAACGCGGTTTGACAATCGGAGATAATGGAATTCAAAACCTTCTTTATTCTCGAGGACAAAAGCTTAGAAATAGCTTTATAAACACACCCCACAAGACAAATCGGCCTATAATCATCAAGATTCAAAGGATTATATTTTTTTGGAATCAACGTCAAGAAGGAAGAAGTGATAGCCTTTGATAACATTGCTCCGTGATGGAAGCAATGAAAACAATTAAGAAAATCCGCCTTCAAAAAATCCCAACAATTTTTGATGAACAAGAACGAATATCCATCGGGCCCCAGACTTTTCGTACCCTCACAATTCTAAATGGCTTCTTTGATTTCCTCCTCCAAGAAAGGCTCCTCAAGGAACGACGACTCACTTCAGTTCAAACATCTAAAAGGAATACCTCCCAAAACCGACGCACCCCTAACCGCCCCGGAAAACTTCTTCTCAAAATGGTTTTTAACTTCCTCTTTAACCTCCTATGCCGACTCCACCAAACCTCTATCCGTCATAATGGTCCCAATATGATTTCTTCTCCTCCTAGCTTTCACTACCCTATGGAAAAATCTATTATTGTTATCCCCATCGTTCAACCATTTGTCTCGATTTTTGGACAAGCATATTCTCTTTTATCTTTAAATTCATCCAAAGATCTCTAGACGCCTCCTTCTTCCTTTCCACATCCGAGATAGATTCCCAAACGTCATCATGCCCAACTCTATCATCACCTTCATTAATAGAACGCACATCCTTCTCAACCGCCAAATCATATTTACCGAAGATGTGAGTGTTCCACCATTGAAGTCTTAACTTTAAAATCCTCAACTTTTATTTTAGCACAAAATCGTCCCTACCTTCCACCTTGATAGATAACCATTCTTTCTCCACAAAAGAAAGAAAACCCTTGTTCGAAAATCATTTGTTGTTAACTTTGAAAGGCTTCGGCCCCAATTAGTCTTCTCACAAAGAAGTCAAATGGGACAATGATCCGAAATGTCGTGATCCCCCACAAAAGAAACAAAAATTTTAGTAATTTTTTTTATAAAATATAAATAGAAGCATTATAAAGAAAACAAAAGTCGATATTAATTATTTTAAAAAATTGAATTTAACGAGAAAATTCATTAGACTAACAATATTTTTTCATTGGAAAAAAACCTAAATTATCAGAGGTTGTGGTAGTTCCTTAAAAAGAAACAATCTGAGACAAGAAATTGCGAAGGGAGTGTTTGATGCTTACTTCAAGATACCAAGCTTTAAAGAATTGATGAAGCCGAAATTCTTTTTGTTTGGGGCTCTGATGAAGTTAGTTGGACTGCGAATGGGGCGATAGGAAAATCAGGTGGTGTGCTAATAATTTGGAAAAATCAGGTTTGTTTACTCTTAGCTTCCATAGTTAATATTCACCCCTGTTGCTCAATCAACAATAAGTTAGCTTTGTGGAAAGAATTGGTAGAAGCAAAAGCTATTCAATTTCTTTCCACAAAGTTAATTTGAAAGGAGAAGTTGAAGGATTGAAATAGGCAAGTTTTTGTTTTTTAAATCTTAAGATGATAGAAGCAATAAAATCCCTCAATGACTTGGACCCATTGACTGCCGATGATTCTTTGGTTTTGGATACTAGTAATTTGGCAGATGAGATCAACTATGTAAGGCTTCTAGTAAGGTGTTGAAAACAATATTTGGAAGGTGCCCGTGCTCCCTAGGATCCAGAATTTTGTATGGAGATTGTGCAAGGACATACTTCCAACCAAAACTAATCTGCAAAAGAAAGGGGGATGCTTGGAAACTCTGTGCCCACATTGCTTGGAAGCCCCTGAGTCTGCTAACCATCTTTTTCTGCAGTGCCCGATGGCAAAGAAGGTTTGGTTTGCGTTTCCAACAAATACAAGAATACCGGAGAATGTTAATGTGGTGAAATGGTTGGAGGAATGCTTGGGGAGGAAGGAGGACCTAGTTGACAGAATCCTTTGTGTGACGTTATGGAAAATATGGAGGGAGAGGAATGTCAAGGTTTTTGAAGGCAAAGTGATGGATCCGTTGCGTGTAGCTGAAGAGGTTATGGATGTCGTGCGAGACTCGGATTGGGCAGCTACTGCTGCGGGGAGAAGAAGGCAAATTGAGGTTTTGACGACTGATTATCCAGAACCAAACGAGGGTGTGCACATGGCATACATAGATGCTGGATGTTTTTCAAATGGCTTTATCGCTTTTGGCTGTGTGGTGAAGGATAGTGAGAAGACAGTCGTTATGTCAGCAACTCATAAAATGGAGAGTCAGACGAGTCCAGAAGTAGCGGAGGTGTTAGCTCTTAGATGGGGTATTGAAATGGTCTCAAGAATCAACCTGGAGAGTGAAGGTAACAGATCAAACTACTCTCTTCTGATATATATTGACTTGCAAAGGATTTGTTGCAAAAGTGAAAATTAGGTTACAAAGAGAGGGTCTTTATATAGAGACCAGGGAAACATAAATATACATAACATTTAATGATTAACTATTTCCTATGAAAGTTTGTCTGCCCTAGAGAATCTGTCTTTTGGCTTTCCAAGACTGCATTTAAATTTATCCAACAAAACTCCCTCATAAATTAAATGCTCCTTCGATCAATTAATCCCAGCATTATCTTGCCTATGTCGAATATCTCCTTCGACAATGGTTTTGTGAAAATATCTGTAGCTTGATCCTTGCTTGCCACATGCTTCAGTTCGACGCTTCCATTTTTCACATGTTCTTGAATGAAATGAAAGCGTACATCGATGTGTTTACTTCTTTCATGATTCACTGGATTCTTCGCCAGTTCGATTGCTGATTTGTTGTCGACTTGTACTATGGTTGCATTTTCCTGCTTCTGCTCTAACTCACATAACAATCTTCTAAGCCATATAGCATGGCATACACACCATGATGCAGCCACGTATTCTGCTTCGCATGTTGACAGTGTTGCAATTGGTTGCTTCCTTGAGAGCCATGTAAAAGCAGTGTTTCCCATAAAGAATACATATTCTGATGTACTTTTTCGATCGTCTATATCTCCACACCAATCGCTGTCGGAGTAACCTGTTAGCTTGTAATCTTCTGCTTTTGAGTAAAACATTCCAAGTGACACAGTTCCTTGGATATAACGAAGAATTCTCTTCAAAGCTTTCCAGTGTGAGTGAACTGGTTCTTCCATAAATCGACTCAAGATTCTGACACTTAGAGAAAGATCTGGTCTAGTACATGTGAGATATCGAAGACTTCCGACCAAGCTTCGAAATTTGTTTGCTTCGACACGTTCCCCCCCATCAAATTTTGAAAGCTTGGCTCCTGCCTCCATTGGTGTCGAGATTGGATTGCAACCTTCCATTTTGAACCTCTTCAGAATGTCCTTTGCATATTTTTCTTGTGAGACAAAAATTCCAGTTTCTTCTTGTCGAACTTCCAGACCAAGAAAGAAGTTCATTCGACCTAAGTCCGTCATTTCAAATTCTCGTGTCATTCGACCTTTGAATTCTTCGATCATTTGATCACTGTTGCCCAGGAAAATCAAGTTGTCGACATAGAGTGCAACGAGCAGTATATCTCCTTTATACTTCTTTACATATAGGGCATGTTCGTAAGGACATTGTTGGAAACCATTCCTTTTGAAGTAAGTATCAATACGTGTATTCCATGCACGAGGTGCCTGCTTTAATCCATAAAGTGCTTTCTTGAGTCTTAGCACTTTTCCTTCGCTTCCGTCTTTCATGTATCCTAGTGGTTGTTCGACATAGACTTCTTCTTCGAGCACACCATTCAAAAATGCTGATTTGACATCCATTTGAAATATTGGCCATTTGAGCTAAGCAGCTTGAGAAATCAGCAGTCGAATTGTCTCCATTCTTGCAACTGGTGCGAATACTTCGTCATAATCTATTCCTTCCTTCTGCCTGTATCCTTTTGCCACAAGTCGCGCCTTGTACCTTTCGACTTTTCCTTGAACATTCATCTTTTTCTTAAACACCCACTTCACACTAATGGTTCGACTTCCTTTTGGTAACTCTGCTAGTTCCCAAGTTTTGTTGTGTTCGATAGCTTTAATTTCTTCGTCCATGGCATTCTTCCACTTCTCATCTCTCCATGCTTCTTCGAAACTAATGTTTTCAGAGTCTTCCAGTAGACACACAAGATGTACTTCTTCTGTATTATCATACAACTCTTGCAAGCTTCTCATTCTGGGCTGTGAGGATTCGTCTTCACTGTCAGAGTATTCAAACCTTGGTAATTGATTTTGGGTTGTTGGTATACCGACTGAGGGTTCTTCAGTTTCGACTATGTCTTCTGTCGAATTGTTCCAGTCCCACCTACTTGCTTCATTCACTCGAACATCTCTACTTACTACCACCTTTTTGTTTATGGGGTCGAATAACCTCTATCCTTTTGTTTTCTCATCATACCCAATTAATATATATTTCTGACTCTTGTCTTCAAGCTTCGTTCTTTGTTGATCTGGTACATGTGCATAAGCAACACTACCAAATACTTTAAAATGAGATACAGTCGGTTTCTGTCCACTCCACGCTTCTTACGGTGTTCGATCTCCCAACTTTGAATGCGGACATGTATTTTGAACATAGATTGAACATTGCACAGCTTCTGCCCAAAATTCCTCCGTCATGTTCTTACTTTTGAGCATTGAACGAACCATGTCAAGGACTGTTCGATTTTTCCTTTCAGCAACCCCATTTTGTTGAGGTGAGTATGCTGCAGTTAGAAATCTCCTTATACCCCGCTCCTCGCAATACTTCATGAAAGCTGTCGAAGTATATTCTCCTCCTCTGTCAGAACAGAGTGCTTTGATGTGTCGATCAGTCGATTTTTCAACCATTACCTTGAACCTTTTGAATGCTTCGAATGCTTCAGATTTTTCTCTCAGGAAGTAGACCCAAGTCTTTCTTGAGAAATCATCGATGAAGGAAATGAAATACTTCTTGCCACTAAAGGATTCTGGAGTGATTGGTCCACAGATATCAATGTGAATTAATTCAAGGATGTGCTTAGCATGATATTCTGCCTTCTTTTGAAAAGAAGTTCTCGTCTGCTTGCCAAAAACACAATTTTCACAAAATTTTCCTTCAAACTCCATGTCAGGCAATCCATGTACCATGTTTCTTCCCGCTAATCTCTTTAACCCAGCATGATGTAAGTGACAAAAACGTAGATGCCACAAAGTTGCTTGGTCTTCAGTGTCGATTTTCAAACATTTTTCTCGAACGCTTCTCAGATTCAGCTTGTACATTCGATTCCTTCCCATCTCAACTTGAGCAATTTGGTGCCCTGATTTATCCTTCAAATGCAGTATTCGATCCTTCATAAATATCGAATATCCCTTCTCTATAAGTTGCCCCAGACTTAGAATATTTGCTTTTAAATCTGGTACATAATAAACATCTTGTATTTTTCCAGGTACGTTGTCTTTCTGCAAATAACAAATTGTTCCTTTGCCTTCAACCTTTACCTTCGACGCATCTCCAAAAGATACATGACCATCTTCAATTTTCTTTATTTCTTTGAATAGATGTTTGTGACCACACATATGATTACTTGCTCCTGAGTCAAGGTACCATATAGTGTCATCTTCTGTGTTTGTCTCCTTTTGGGTCATTAATAGGAATCCTTCCTTTGATTATGTTTCTAGTGCGAAATTTGTTGTCTCTTCGACTTTCCTCCTGAATCGACAGTCTTTTGCAAGGTGTCCCCCTTTTCCACAATTGTAGCAACTGTATGAGTTGCAATCCTTCGCAAGATGTCCATGTTTATTGCATTTGTAGCATTCGATGTTGGAGTTCGACCTGCCACCTCTATGAACACGTCCTCGACCACGCCAATTTTGTTGACTTGCCTGTCCTCTTTCGAAATTGTTGTTCTGATAGCTTCGACCACCATCTCGACCTCCACGACCACGTCCTCGACCACGCCAGTTTTGAGATAAAAGTGCCCTTTCATCTCTAGTGGATTCCTTTGTCTGTTCTGCATTATCAAGTGTCTCCTCCTTCTTTTGTATTTTGCGTTGTTCGTGTGCCTCAAGTGAACCAGCTACTTCTTCGACAGTGATTGTCGCAAGGTCCTTCGACTCCTCTATTGCACATACTATATTTTCGAATTTTTCAGTCAAAGATCTTAAAATATTTTCGACAACTCGAGCATCGGTCATTGCTTCTCCATTTCGTTTCAGTTGATTTACAACTGTTTGCACACGCGTGATGTAGTCCGACACGGGCTCCGTCTCCTTCATCTTCATCCTTTCTAATTCTCCTCGAAGAGTTTGCAAACGAACTTGCTTGACTCTATTTGCTCCTCTGAACGCCGTCTCTAATGTATCCCACGCTTGCTTCGAAGTAGTTGAACCAGCAATCTTCTCAAAACCAGATTCGTCTACTGCTCTAAACAACATGTATAATGCCATTTTGTCTTTCGACCGCGTCTCTCTCAACGCCTTGTTCTGGGCTGCTGAATTTCCCGTCGTGGTTTCTGGTTCTTCTAACCCTTCTTCTACAACCTCCCACACATCTAACGATCCAAGCAGCGCCTTCATCTGGATGCTCCAGTTCTCATAGTTTGATTTTGACAGTTGCGGCAATGGCATCTGGTTCATCATGTTTGCCATGGGCTCTGATACCAATTTGAAGGTAACAGATCAAACTACTCTCTTCTGATATATATTGACTTGCAAAGGATTTGTTGCAAAAGTGAAAATTAGGTCACAAAGAGAGGGTCTTTATATAGAGACCAGGGAAACATAAATAGACATAACATTTAATGATTAACTATTTCCTATGAAAGTTTGTCTGCCCTAGAGAATCTGTCTTTTGGCTTTCCAAGACTGCATTTAAATTTATCCAACAGAGAGAATCGTTTTTCACTCTAACGCGATGAATGTGGTAGACTGCATCAATGGAAGCAGACTGTGTGCTGAAACTGAACCAATTGTTAATGATTGTATTATGCTTCTTAAACTATTTGCTGTCTCCTCTGTTGTTTTTATTAGTAGGAATTTAAACACTGATGCTGATGCTCTGGTGAGAATTGGCAATGCTGTAGGGTCTAAAACTTGGTTGGGTTGTATTCCCACACCTGATGTTTGTTTTTCTGCTTCTTTCTAATTAAATGAAGTTGATGTCAAAAAAAAAAAAAAAAGTGTTGAAAACAATGGAGCATTTTTAGACAAAAATCATAGCACAAATGGATTAAAGAAAGGGACTCAAATTCTAATTTTTTTTCTATAAATCCACGAAGGCAAGGTTTCTTAGAAATAGCATACTAGGTCTTGACACGGTTAGTAGCATGATTTCAAAAGTAGAGAAAGTTAAATTGGAATTCTGTAAGCACTTCGAAAGTAGATTCAAGGAACCTTATAAAATGAGGCAAACTCCTGGTGGAGTTAACTTTAATTAGTGTTGAGGAGATTAGAGGGCTTGAAGTCCCTTTCGTGTTTGAAGAAATAAAAGAAGTAATTTGGATTGGTGAGAGGGACAAGAGCCCTGGACCACCAGATGCTTACAAATTTTCTTTTTTCAAAGTTTGTTAGAATATTCTTAAGGAAGGCATTATGAGGTTTGTAAATGAATTCTATTGGAATTCCAAGATTCCAAAAGTAGTTACTGCCTCCTTACTAATGTTGATACCTAAGAAAGACAATCATATCGACTAGTGATACATTGTAAAATAACTCCCATAAGTCAAAATATGAGTCGGTTAATGAGAATTAAGGTATCTTATAATTCATATAGAATCTACTGTGCTTCCATTGAACTTATAACTTTGATGTACATTTCTAAGGATTCAATCATGTTATATTAACTTACACTTATATTCAATTTTGAACTAAATCAGATACTTAATTGTTGTTATTTTCCAAATGATGACATAGTGGTGTATTACCAGTCTTGTTTTACTAAAATGATAAAATAAATAACAGAAATGTGGCCTATAGTTGTGTCCTTAATGGCCTAGTGTTGTTCATGATCGCATCATTTATAACTTATATCACAGATTGCAACAATTTGGAATCAACAAGAGAAAAACCCTGCTCTTCTAACAGGATCAGAATTGGAAGATAGAAAATGAAAACAACACTATCTTAAGATATAATCTATGGTATATTAAAAAAGTTCTGAACAAAATGCACGAATACCAACCAAATTTATTTATTTATATACGAACAAATGTAATATCATATATCATCATATAGATGAGTCTCTGAAAACCAACTTAGAATCTAAAAATTGTAAAGAAAATACTAGTAGCTAACACTGAGAGTCACATCACAGTTGACAACTGAATGAACAAGTCTTCGTGTGAATCCCTCTGGTTACTGCCTCAATGCAGCTTATTATTCTTGCGAGTAAATATCGTGCGAGTCTTCGTGTGAGTCGCTTTGAGAAGAAAGATAATGGCGGAGAATAATATACCACCACTGCAATCAAACAATAAAATCATCATCACTTAGATTCTCAAGAAACTAAGAAAAATATTAATCAAGAAGCCTAATGAACAAGAACACCTACCAAGACACCCAAAATAACATGGCCGACGATGAACATCAAGAAGATCTTCCTCCTCAGTCGCCGAGGTAGTGCCCGTGGTGGTCTTGGTTCATTGTTAGGTGGCAGCCGTGGTGGTGGTCGCTGCTGAGGCGGCGGTGGTGGTAGTGGAAGGTTTTCTATGTTTCGGGGTTCGCGACGACGTCGAGCTCGTGGTGGTGGCAGTGGTGGCCGTGGAATATTGGGTGGTGGTGGAGGTGGTGGTGGTGGTGGAGTATTGGGTTTTTTTGGTGGCATTGCGGTGGATCAGTTAACAAAAGTGAATGGCTCTTTGAGTAGGGAATGTTAATTTTGAGAGAGAGATATTAATATATAAGTGAGTTGAGGGATTTAGAAATAACTAACTCAGTAACGGTTTTCTAGTTGGTTGGTTTAGTTAGTTAGTTAGTTACCAAACTGTTTAAAAGTTAGTTATAATAATTTTGATAGTTTCATTAGCTGGTTGAATACTCTCTCCTATGCAAATTTGCCTACGTGTACAAAATAGTTTAGAACCGACTTAATTTATTTTTAATTATTTGAGATTATTTTCTTCTACAGTAAAACAAAAAATTATCCTCATTGGTGTTAAGGTCATGATTGCATCAAGTAAAATGTTTATATTTGGTGCAACTGAGTACACCACAACCATTGATAATTGATCAGACGGTACTTGGGGAACTTTTGCTTGGGCAGGTATCTAGCTTCTTTAAGTATGTTTGGTTGAGTTATATTTACAATTCAAGCAAGGACCTAAACTAATGACAAATTTATGTTTCTTTAAGTTGCAAAAATGACATTTTTGAAAAAATTATTCGGAGAAGGATTCAGTGTTATAAGAGTGTGTGTAATTTTTATTCTTTGAATTAATTTAACTGTGAGTTTATTATTTTTATTTTATTTATAATAAAAAAAATTAATCATTATCTTCAACTTTTAGTCGGGTCACTTCAACCCGGTTTCAAACCTGCAATATCAGCATGAAATCTGACAATTTCAAGTCCATTTAAACATTGAAAATAATAATTAACTACTCAAAAATATCATTTATAATAGGGTTAAAATAATCGATATCCTTGCCATTGTAGCGAGTTTTAATTTTTGCCTAAAATAATAACTTTTTTATCTATTTTTTTAATTCCCCCCACCCCCCACGTAACAAAAAAATGTACTTAAGGGACAATAGACATAGAATTTTCACATATCAAGGGAGGATTAAAATTTTTTTTTAATAGGGGGTAAACTGAATCTCGCCTATATTGCAGGGGGTATTGATCACTTCATTTTAATGCACATTCTCTAATATTTGTACTTAGACATTTTCATACTTTGTCTTGTTTATTTTTATGTTTTATTGTGTTTTCATATTCCACTTTATTTTTTCCTTTATTTGATTTTTCGTATTTTATTTTCAGCATAAGCAACTTTTAAATAAAAAAATCATAACTAGAGTTATGGGAATCGGATTGACGCATTCTGATTTTTCGTTGGAAAGCTGAGAGAAAGAGTTATCACTTTCATGTTAAAGCCAAAAGATGATTCGAACTATAGAAGCCTCAAAAGATTCATTGAAGTTTCAGACCGTAGAAAATAATTTGTTTTGGGTAAATTTTATGGGCCTGGGTTATGTTTCCGACCAAGTTTCAGTTAGTAGTGGAAACCCTTATTTTGTTTATAAGAATTTCAGTCGTGCTACATTAATTTTACTCTTTACTCTTCACAAAAATTTTGCTTGATACGAATTACTATCGAGAACTAAACTCCACGGATTAATTTGCAGTAACCAGTTTTCGCCGATACTTTCAGGTTTTTATATTTTCCAATTAATCTATTTCCTTTCAACTAAGGTCTTTGATATGTTGTTTTCTTAATTCGATATTATCCAAGGTTAGATTGATTAATTTTGATGATTGCATGTTCCTATACTTTTATCGCGTTTGCTTAATCCGCATCTGCTATCGTGTTTTCTTAACTCACGATTGCTTTATCTCATCCGTTTGCTTAAATACGAGAATTAGGAATATCTATCGTGTAATATCAATTGCTGCTTGTATGATTATTATTATTATAAGACAAAAGGAAATAGAGTCCACTTAGAAATTGGGAATTATTTGGGTCGACGATGAGTTTAGAAACCAAACAGTAGATTAATCATTTCGGCTTATTTTGATAATCACTTATTTTAATCACTTTTTCTTAATTGAAAACCTAAAACCCCCCATTGTTTAAATCGTTGATTAATAACAGTATAAGAATCCTTGAGAACGATACTCGAGTTGTTGTTACTGTTAACTACAGTTTTAAAAAATACTCGTTTTTGATCTGTGCGCGACAGCGAATTAGTATTGTATATATAACCCTTTATAATACATTTATTATTTTAATTTTGATTCAAATGGTCTAAAACAAAAAACCTAAAATTAAAATTTTCAAAAACTCACATGTTACATGCTCAATGTGTTAAAGACTTTTGCATTGTGTTCCGAATGGTTTACGGGATTTGTAGAAGAAACATATAGTAGACCCACAATGGTTTGACCCTGACTAAGACCTTGCCAAGATGAGTGTGCTCATCATCTTCAATTATATCTCATGGACAAAAAATTCAAAAAATCACATAATCAACGAATAATGCACAAATTATATACCGTTGGAACTGCAATTTCACCACGATTTCAAATATGAATTTAAAATTTTAAAACCAGCCGCTAATTTGACAAATCAAAGAAAAAAAGTGGTGTGAAACTCGATCACAAACACGCTCTATCCGACTTGGTTATGAGGTTTTATGGAAAACTAATTACAGAATCGTGCTCTTCGTGAACTTCCGCTTCTAATGGTATATTCATTTTCTTGAAACAGTTAAGAATCACGATTATTTCATATTTGCGTTCTTGAGTAGATTTTTCAAAAATCTTAATTAAATTTATTTTCATACAGTTAATGATTGATCTAGAGAATTATAGATGTACAAGATGGACATAAAAATCTAGATTTAGATGTAGAAGATGAAGATTAAAGATTTTGATCTATCAGATACATAAAGGGTACAGAGTAATGGTGTGCACCATATAATCATACATGACATTAATTAAGTCAACCCTAATTTCTAATTGGCCAAATTTATGACTTCACCAAAAAAATTAGTTTGATGATTTCGCCTTTAAGTTTTTCTTGTATCCGGATAACATTTAACTTGTTACTTGCTTGAATTTTAAATGATTTTGTGCAGTTTGTTTTAATTTAGAAAAAAAATACAAATTTTGATATACTTTAACATAATTCTAAATCTACATTATTGAAGATTAAATAATAGTTAAAATTACAATTTTTTCAAAAAAAAAAAATCAAAATAATTTTTATGAAAAATTATTAAAAATAGTTTTAAATTTAAGTAAAATTTTGATATAAAAAAGTAATATAAGGGTAAAATGCCTAATAACATTTTAGAAATAATTATGTAAACTAATTTTTAAATAAAAATGTAGAGTAATATATATATATATATATATATATATATATATATATATATATATATATATATATATATATATATATATATATATATATATATATATATATATATATGTCTTTCTTCCAATTGTACAGTTATTTGTATTTAGTACGAATCAACCGTAAAAATATTAAAGCTAAAAAAAGACATATATTGGCTAAAATGTTTATGATGCTGGTAACTGTAGAAACCGGAAATATATTGTCGATTTAAAACCGCATATATACTTCTGATTACTATCAATTTTAACAACAAATGGTGCGCACTGAAAATATACTTCCAGTTTTAGAGGGACATTTCAGAAATTACAAAAGGGTCTTTCTTTTGGGCATGAAGTGAAATAAAAAAATCCATTTTTTATAAGTAGGTGAAATATTAAATTAAATTGAATATAATGAGTATTCAACTCAATACAAAAGAAACCTTATCGAATTCTTGCTAAACAAGTCAAATGATAAAAAATCTTAAGAGAATAAGTTACAATTTCTACTCCCTTTAAATTTATTGATCATCCATTAACAAGATAAAATCTTAAGATTGACTAGCAATTTCTTCACATCTTGGAATCCACCATTGAATAGAACATTATTCCGATGAATCCAAAGCGCCTAACAAACCAAAAGCCACAAAAAGCTACTCACCCCTTTTAAAATTCTCCCTCTAAGCTTCTTGATAGAGGATGACAAATATACTTCTATAGATTCTACATTTGAACAAGAGTCCATTCCTAACCACTCAAAAACATAAGTTCCACAAATTCTTAGCTACTACTTGACATAACAGAAATAGATGATGGCAAGATTCACCCTCTTGAATACAGTGTGGGCAACATAAATCTAACTTGTTTTGGATAACATTCCTTCGAGCAATGAGCATAATTTTCTACCCAAACTAAAATAGCTTGCTAGGCGTTTTAAACTTCCATAGTTTGTCCAAAACATGAAAAGTTGCATTAGATAAATAGGAGTTTATGTTGGGTGAGAATATGGTGTTAGAAAATAGTCTAGAGGGGGTGAATAGACTTTTAAAAGCAACATTAATAGATTCTTCAAATGAGAATAACCGGAGGCATGTTCTTCTAATATAACAATTTCAAGGCATGTGTATTGAAGTGACCAAAGCGTCGATGCTAAAGCCAAGAATCATCAACTTGTACCTTCAAGGAAATTTTAGTTGTATATTTAAAATTTTGCGGGAAGCTTCTACCGCTCTTCTCCGTCTTGACTTCGTATATCTCGGCCCTTTTATTTTGTATGTCAAGATTTTGCATATACCTCCTTCAAATTGAAGTGTGTAGCTTCTCCCTATCATTTGGCCAATGCTTAGAAGATTTTCTTTTAGTAAGGGAACTAGTGAGACATCATGGATAAGTCGCGTTCCTTTATTTGTGTCCACCCTGACAATGCCTTAGTCTTTTGATTCTACCACACTATCATTTCCGAGTCGAACTTTGACTTTGACAGAATCGCCAATGCTTTTGAAACTAGTCTCATCCTTAGCCATGTGATTGTTGCAGCCACTATCAAAGTACCGACTTCCTCCTTTTTCTCTAATTGAATATTGAAATGTCTATAACATACATTGTTTTTTATCATGCACCTCTGCAATATTAGCTTGATGCCTATTTTTTTGTGAAATTTTTTCTCTACGTGTCTGAACTTCTTACAATGGTTGGATTGTGGAATATGACGTTACTGACAATATTTTTCTACACGACCTAGTCTTTTGGAGATATTGCACGAAGGATTTTTACATGGTCTGTTCTTGAGAAATTTTTTAGAGACTTCTCTTCTTCTAGAAGTTTATCTATAATTTTTCTTTCCTTCATTTTCTTTATTTTGCGGATGAAATTTTAGCTTTGAGTGGTAGGTATTTTCAAGTGTATCTTATTTATACTTGTACAATATATGCCCATATGCTTCAAGAGAGCCCATTAGTTCGATCATTGATAGAATTGATAGATCTTTGGTTTTCTCAATCGTTGTCACGAATGTGTCAAACTTTGGGGGGATGGTAATTAAAATTTTCTCAATGACTTTCTTGTCAAGAATATATTCCCCTAAAGATCTCATTTGATTAATTATTTCTTTAACTTTAGAATAGTAATCTTTAGTTGTTTCAAACTCCTATATTTTCAATAATTCAAAATGTCTTCATTGAGGTTGAATTTTAATGGCACGTACCTTGTCTCTTCCTTGAAACTCCTACTGCAACGTGTTCCACGCTTCTTTAGCAGTCTTAACTCCCTTAATTCTTTTAAAATTGCATCAGTCACCGTTTATTGCAAGGTGAACAACACCTTTGAATTTTTTATTTATTTTTTTCAACTCTTTTACTTGATTTGCACTTTGAGTTGAAGTATTTGCAGAAGCGGTGAAACCTTCTTCTACTATGTTCCATAAATTTTAGAGATGAAAAAAATATCTCCATTTTAACTCGTCAGGAATAATACATAGAAATTTTTAGAAGTAGTTGAAAAGATTTCAGAATAGTAGTTAAGTAATATAACTACGCCTAATGTATAATCGAACGTGACTATGATTCTACTGTTGTTATTAATTGAATAGTTGATAGTTTGTATAATATAGTTTAAAAAAATTGTTTGAAAAGAAGGCTATAGGAACCATGTGGTTATGGCTATGGTTTTATAATATATTAAGTATCATAATAATTATAAATTCTTCTAACGGTCTTATATCTATATAACTTAATAATTATTTTCTAGTCTTTCTTGTAAACGCTGCTCAAAGTGTAAGAGTTTAAGTGTTGTTTTTAAAAATAAATATTTAGATATAGTTGTTAGTTAGTTATAGTTCTAAATTGGAGTATGCTTGGATAATGTAGTTAAATGCTCCGGATCCGGTGTACATAGTCAACGAAAGAACAAAGTTTTCAAAAATTAGAAAGAATTAAGTTTTAATTATGAAAGAGCAAAATAATGATAGAATAATGTTCGCTTTGGCAAATACTCACTCTTACTAAGCATAAAACTCAATTCCAGTTTTTCAAGTAAATTAAATAACTTCTCTATTGTTCAAAAAAAAAAAATAACTTCTCTATAAATCTTTGCAAAATAAATCTCCCATAAGTCAAAATGTTTGTTACATATATACATGCAGAGTCAAATTCAGAGAAAGGATCCAATGTTAAAAATTAACTTAATGAGTCTTTAATTGGATTATAGTTTTAACATTGGGAGAGGTTCAATTCAACTACCATACACATTCAAGGCCGTTGTTATAACTTATACATGTCACAAATATATGTATGATATAAAGTCCAGAATCACATACACGAATTAAGAAATCTTAATAGTGGGATAGAACATGCAATAAAATTGATGAAACTAAGCACAAAAAGTACGCCAGAAAAGCAAAAACTGATGTGATTACGAACCAAATAAAGCAACCAAATTTATTTATTTATATACAAGCAGATGTAATATCATCATGATATAGACGAAAGCAGAAAACAAACTAACAATCTTGAAATTGTAACGAAAGTACTAACTAACTAACACTGGTCTGAGAGTCATGACAATTGACAACTGAAAGAGCAGAATTACAAGATGATGAATATGAATGAATGAACTCGAAGAAGTCGCGTCGTGTGTTTATTTGTGTGAGTCCTTTTGATAAGGAAAAGCATTGCGGAAATACATAGACACCCACTGCAATGAAACAAACAAGAATCAAATCAATGAAATCATCATCACATAGATTGTCAAGAAACCAAAGTAAGAAAATTAATGTACAAGAACACCTACCCTGATAATCAGAAGAATATGGTGTGCGGCTAACATCAAGCGGGCCCTCCTCAGTCGTCCATTGAACATTGGATACAGTGGTGGTGCTTCTGGTGGTTGCTCCGGAGGTGGTGGTGGTGGTGGTGGTGGTGGTGGTGGTGAGTTTCCTTTGGACGGAACATTGCGTTTTCTTGGCCATGTCATGGCGATGGATTAGTAAACAGTTGTGAATGCTTCTTTGGAGTCGAGAATGAAAATTTTGATAGAGAGATATAGAACCTATGAGCAAATAATGTATATATATATTATATATGAGTGAGTTGAGGGATTTAGAAATAACTAACTCAGTAACGGTTTTTAGTTGGTTGGTTTAGTTAGTTAGTTAGTTACCAAACTGTTTAAAAGTTAGTTATAATAATTTTGACTCTTTGAGCAACCGGTTGAATACTCTCTCGTAAGCAAATTTGCAAATTTGCATACGTGAACAAAAAAAATAGTTTGGACCAACTTCACTAGTCACTACCTTTTCGGTGTGGAGGTTATGGTTGAGGCGTAATGCTTGTATCTTTAGAAAAGAGTTGTTTAGCTTTACGGAGACTATGTCGGAGATTCTTTGTTCCTCGTGGAATTGGCTCTTATCTTTCTATAAGTTACGAGATCTTTGTACTTTTCACATTTGGAATATCCTACCGCTCCTTTGTTTTGAGGTGTAGGGGCTTTCCGTTTGTTCGGGCCGGAGTATCCCTTATGCTCCCTTTTTTAATCTCATTGCCTATTTAAAAAAAAACTAGTCACTACCTTTCAAATTATTTTTATAATTAAATTAGTTTTTATTTCTTCAGTTTAAAAACGCTATCATTTTTCTCTGTTTTTTATTAAATAAAAATTTATTATTTTGAACCATTGATAACATAATAAAATTTAGATAAATGGACAGTAAACTGTGTCGCAATTTTTTTTATAACAAAATTATTTTAAAAAAAAATTATATTCATAGACTTAAGAGATATAACGTTATTATTCATAAGCATTTGAATTCTTTATAAAAAATCAACGATTTTTTATCATTGGCGGAGCCAGGACCTCGAGGCAGGGGTGCAATATTTTTAATTTCTTAATATATATATATATATATATATATATATATATATATATATATATATATATATATATATATATATATATATATATATATATATATATATATATATATATATATATATATATATATATATATATATATATATTGATATACATAATAAAGTGAGAAAGATGAGAAAAAATATAGATTTTTTTTTGATAGACAAAAAAAAATATTGATATACATAATTGAGTTGTTCGATTAATAATATTAAATTTGTATGATTTTTAGTATACATAATTGTTAATCAAATATAAAACATAAAAAAATTGATATAGATTTTTTTGTATTACTTTGTCTATTTTTTTTTTTTAATTTTGATTTTAAAGCTGTATGCACAATTAAAAAATATTAATATATTTTACTACTTATGATAAAATTAGTTATCTTTTTCTTTTAATATTATTTCCTAATTATTATTTAATTCAATTTATTTACAATAAATACTTAAGAGTGTTATTTATGAAATATGTGATATAATGTACTATGTAAACATAAGTATGATTGAGAGTTTATCTCTTATAACAAACATTGGTAGGCTTATTCATAATTTGGAGGAGGTAGTTATTTGTCACTCTTATAGGGAAGCAAGCAAATGTGCGGATGCGCTTGCTAGTGCAGAGTGTGGGATGCGCCATGATATCGTTCGGTTTGATGTTGCTCCATAGCTTATTGTGAGGTTGATTCAAGGGTGTCTCGTTTTCTAGGCTTGTTAGCGAGTAATTTTGTTTGTTCTCGGGCTTCGACCCTCGTTGTAACCAAAAAAATAGTTCAGTCGCAAGGGAATTTTTAATATAATTAATCGTACCAAGTATGATACTTGGTCATGTCATATATATTTTAAATTTTAATGTCTTGGTTATGTTAGTAGTTATTTTAAATTTTAATTTATTTATTATACTTAGAAAGTATAACGCGCATTAACTGTGTATGGTCTGGTCTGGTCTAATTTTTGAAGAATTAAAAAGATGTTTAAAGTTAACTTTTGATGTGACTGCATGCAATTGGGTGCAAACATTTTGACATAACTGCAATTGGGTGCAAACATACAGAATTCAGGTGGTGCAAATAAGATTAATGGTGGATTATTAGTGTAGATTTTTAAAGTTGAGGGGGTGCAGTTGCATCCCCTGGCTACACTGTGGGTCCGCCCCTGTTTCTAGTGTTAGGAAACCTAAAGTATCTAAAATAAATGATATAAAAGCATGTTGATTGTCAGAACACGTGTTCTTATGTTTTACCATTTTACTTGCTCAACTTTGAAAGCTATTTGTCCCACAGTAAAACCATCATTCCTCAGTCCCACTAGCGGAGAAAATTCGTCAAGTCCACACAAGCATGTTTTTCTCCCACCAACTCATACACCAGAACATATGTCGACCTAAGTGTCGATCTCCTATTGTGTGAATCAGTCAAGAAATTCACAGGTGCCTCTTTCCTCATAAATACTCCGGTCTGCCAAAATGTATCAAATAGGACATCTTTAACAAGGTCATGTTTGTATTTGAAGCTTTGAAACTCCCTAGAATTAATCATGTGTTCCTCAAATGTATCAAAACACATTTACAACAAACACTTCCAACCTCATCAATATGAAATATAGGAATCATAAGGTGATATCTTAGGATAGTACGGTACTCCACCCTTGATATATGTTGCCCTAACCCATCAATAGGAATGACTATGAGAAAGTTATGAGCATGTGTTGCTTGCAAGCAACCAAAAACTATTTTTTTTCGTATGGTCATGTCGAACTTTACATGGATGTTCTTAACAGTTTTACTAAAAAGTGCATTTGCCAAAAGATGTTTTGCTTTAAGAGGGACGGTGTCCTTTCTAGTAAACTGCTAAGGTCAAAATCTGGAATCGCAACCCTAATATTATCCAAAGCTCTGTTGAAATTCGAGTACATACCATATACCCCAGTGTCTATGAATATACATATATATATATATATATATATATATATATATATATATATATATATATATATATATATATATATATATATATATATATATATGATCTTGTAACACTCAATATTGGGGCCTATAAGCCACAAAAGTGTATGAGACAACTTAAGTGTCAAGTACAAATCCAATCTCCCAACTCTAATGGGTACGGAAGCCACCCTCTAATAAAGTTCCCCGAAGAAAGAACCTCCAGCAACCACAATGTCTTCAACCATCTTTCACAACTCTTTATCAAACCAAATAGATGTTTTTTCCATATAGTTAGGTTGGCATGTTCTTAGGCCAAAAAAATAATTTGGCAATACTCATGCATGATCGAAGTAAAATAAGCTCACTCTGAAGATTCCTTAGCTGTGGTAGAAGATCCATTAGCTCAATATCCTTATAAGCTCTCTTCATGGCCAGCCATTTGATAAAGTCTTCATCTAGACCAACAACTCCTCCAAACAACTTCATCCCTAACACTTGTCTCCCAATATCCGACGGGAACAAATCCACATTCATTATCTCTAAAACAATGAAATTTGAAAGAAATATTCGACTAACAATTCTGATCAACTACATTTTCTATTGTCAAAATCAAAGATTCTCTTCATTTTCTAATTTTTTAAATTTTTATATTAGAAAAAAGCTACGGTAAGAGGATGAAATATTTAAAACAATATTTTAAGAATGTTTATTTAAATTAATTTTTTATTTGAAACTTTTTTTAAGTTCTTTTAAAATATTTTTAAATAAAAATATATAATACTACAAAATTCATTTCTTTAAAAAAACTAAAACAACCATACCCCATTTTCACATATTTATTTTGTTAAGTGTTTTTTTATATACTCAAATGATTAATTAAAAATCATAAGAGATGCGTGTCATACTCTAAAATTTGCCCGCATATATTTGTGTATGTCATTTCATTTTGAATGGTTGACATAGCTCGGTCGGTAAGGAAGTAAGGTTTGCAAACACAGGGTCCCGGGTCTAAAACCCAGTTCTAACATTTTTCCCTTTTATTTTTAACTTTATTTTATTAATCTTTTATAAAAAATTAAAATCACAAAAATAATATTTTTTTTAACATTTTATTATTAATTTTCGTATTTAATAATTAGGTATTTTTAAAAAATATTTATTTTTCACTTTTCTTCATTTTATGCCTTTTTAGTCTAAAAATCCTAAAAAAAGAAAATTTTAAATTTTGATTTGTTATTTCAAGCATCTTTTTAGACAATCAAACAATTTTATTGTGATTAATCTAAATATGGTAAGAAATTAAAATCAAATTATATTTGATTTAATTTTTGATTATATTTGATTAATTACTTTATTTACTTGACCTAATTTTTGTGTGTATAAATAGGTCCTCATTCTAACACTAAAGAAAAAAAGAAACCTCATTCTCTCTCGCACTAACCAGCAATCCTAATTTTCATACACTTTCTCCTGTACAGTACAAATCCTTTTTTAGTCAAAACCTCTCATATCACTCTTCCTTCAGCCAACCAGAATAACCACCATCGATTTACATCAACCTTCAATCACATAACGTCAAACACAAACTTCCTACCATTCATTATTTTTACAGCCCAAGCCATCATTGTCATCGATGCATCTTCATTACACAAAAAACCAATTCTGCAGAAAAAAAAGTGGCCAATAACAAATTAATAGTGACCTTGTTATGCTTATAAACTTTTTTGCAGGGAACATGAACAGCAAATCAAAAATAGAAGAATTCGAGATCGGGAATAAGTCGTTGATGACGCAAAATTCACAATAACACTGATCGAAATCCGATGAACTCCCAGCACCACCAGCACTACTGACTTTATTGTATTTTCTTAAAGTTTTGTTTTGCAGGAACAGAAAACAACAGCATCGATCCGTGGCAGCTTTCAATCACATCCTTCATTACCACAAGAACAACATCACACAAAACACCGCCGCCATCGAACCGTTCATCACGCGGCATCTCCAACATCACATCGAACATCACCTTCACCACCTCGATGCGAATCGCCGACGAAACCTCCTACCATCGCGCCTTCAGATCTACCACCGCCACATCTCTCCGAATCACCACCGATCCCACCCAACACAAGCACCATTTTCTTGTTTTCTTGCATTTGAACCACTTGTATTTACTAATAATTCTAATTATTTGTTTGTGTTTTGATTGCTGGAGAAACATCATAAAAATGGAGGAAACTTTTGATAAGAGGAAGAGAAGGAGCCTACAATCTACATGCGGAAAAAGAAGAGAAAGAATGGGTATGAATGTTTCAATCTCTCTCTTAATGTGTTGTTGTAATTTTTGTTATTTATTTTAACAGAGGCCGTGTGTCACCATCTGATAGGCTGGAATGAAGTTTTGAAAATTTTTTTTTGAAACGGCAAAGCAAAATGATATAAAAATGACAAGGCATGAGACATGCCATAATCCTTACAATAAAGGGATGCGGTATCAAGTAAAACATCCCAGCCAATAAGCCATTGAATTGATACGAAACTTAAACAAGACAACAACTAAGAAAACACCAAAACTAAAAAGCAACAATACAGCCTTGTCCCAAACACCACTTACTAGCAGACCACCCATAACAGAAAACATAAAACTTTAATACTGCTACATAGAACCAAAGCCAATGCTGAGACCAAGAAGCCTCGAACCGCACCGATCTAAATGATTGACATCAACCAGAAACTTCAACCGCCAAAGCAGAGAGGAATGCTGCCAGAGGTGCTTTGCAATATAGCAGTACCTGAGAAGACAGAAAATTAACAGGACCACAACCGAAGCAGAACCGAAAAAATAGCTTAAAAATCTAGGCCGAGACAGGGCCTAGGATTAGTCCTCCATTGAGCATAGTTTAGTTGTACATTCCCATCAATTGAAGACAACCATCTCCAAGAACACTCAATAATATCATCAATCAGCTTTACAATATCCACTTCTATGATGCGGAAGATTTTGGCGTTCCTAGCTTTCCAAATGCTCCAAACACATGCATACCAAATCACACGAGCTTTCGACGATATTTCCTTATCTCCTCCAATCAGACCTTCAAATTGGGTGAAATGAGCCATACTTTCTCTGTGGAGAGCTGTGGAGATCCGGAGCCACTTGCAAATGGATTGCCAAATACCTGTCGGAGCCTTGAAGAACGAGAGAAATTAGACCGGAAGCGCATGAAGGACTGATTTGATAAGCACTACACGACCACCAAAAGACATGAACCGATTTCTCCATCTCAAAAGTCTGCCTCTAACCGCCTCTATAACAGGCTGCCATGAACCGATTTCTGTTCGGGATGGCGCCAACGGGAAGGCCTAAGTATTTGAACGGAACAACACCTTTTTGACAATTCAGAATATTTGCCGCCTCTTCAAGCCATATGTCGTTAATGTTTAAGCCTACAATCGAGCTCTTATTGAAATTAACTTTTAGACCTGACATTGCTTCGAACAACAATAAGTTTGCCTTGATAATCCTGATATTAGACCACCTTTTCTCCCCAATAATCAAAGTGTCATCAGCATATTGCAGATGTGTGAATCGATCAGAACCTTTCTCGAATTTGAATCCTAGGAACTTGCCGCAATCAACCGCCTTTTTCATCAACATATTGAAGCCTTCCGCGACAATGAGGAATAAGAATGGAGACAACGGATCGCCTTGCCGTAATCCTCTTTCCATCCTAAACTCTTTAGACGGGCTGCCATTAATTAAAATAGACACCGCTGTAGATTTTAAGCATTCAGCTATCCAACGCCTCCATTTTTCGTGAAAACCCATCTTTGCCATCATACAGTCCAAGAAACTCCATTCCACTGAATCATACGCCTTCTCGAAATCTACTTTGAACATAATCAATTCCTTTTTCTTCCTCCTCGCCTCATCCACAATCTCATTCGCAATTAGGATGCCATCAAGGATCTGCCTGCTAGATATGAAGGCTGACTGAGTTTCAGAGATTACTGATCCAATAACATTCTTTAGTCTATTAGCAAGGACTTTGGATAGCACCTTGTAAATACAACCTATTAACGCTATCGGTCTATAATCTGAAATTTTCAAGGGGTTGCTCTTCTTAGGGATCAGCACAATGAACGAACTGTTTGCTCCTTTCACTATCCTACCGTGTTCATGAAATTCAGTCATAACCCTCAAGAAGTCTTGTTTTATTTCCTCCCAAATTCTTTCACAAACCCGAAGTTAACACCGTCCGGCCCTGGACTTTTGTCGCTGTCACATTCCCACACCGCTCTTCTGATTTCTTCTTCTGAAAATTCACGCACTAAATCTTCGTTCTGAATGTCATCGATGTAGTTAGAGATTAAGTTCTCCGATATTGCATAAGTTCCTCTACTTGCAAATTGGCGGCTGAAATGGTCGAAAATTTCCTCTTTAATATCCTTCACCTCCGTAACCCTTCTTCCGTTGACGTCAAGGCATAATATTTCATTGTCTTTTCTTCTCTTGTTTATGCAACTATGGAAATACTTAGAATTTGCATCCCCTTCCTTCAACCATTTTGATCTAGCCTTTTGCCATTGGATGCTACAGATGAGGTTAGATAATTTGTGAATTGTTGATGAGATCTCGCTCCTGGCTTGCAATTCTTCCACGGAATAGCCTGTGCTTTCTCCAAGGACCTCCAAACTGTTAAGTTTTTCCTTTTCCTCTTTAATTCTACCTTCCAAGTTTTGAAAGTGATTCTTATGCCATTCTTTAAGACGATCTTTGATCTTTTTAAACTTTTCCTTCAAAACATACATGCCCCACCCCTGCACCTTAATATCTCTCCAATTTTTAATGACAAAATCATGGTAACCTCGCATCTCCCTCCAACAATTTAGCATACGAAACGGCTTTGGCCCCCAATCGAGTGAAGATTCACATAACATGATAGGGCAGTGATCAGATAACCCTTTGTCCAGACACCACTGCGTGCAACTCGGCCAAGTTCTATTCCACTTCTCTGATAATAAAAATCTGTCTAACCGGCTCATAACCGAACCCCCAGGTCTCTGCCAAGTAAAGCTTCTGCCTAGTATGGGAATATCAATCAGCTCCGCATCAGATATAAAATTATCAAATTCCTCTATCTCATTCATATTGTAGGCTTCATTTCCTCCTTTTCTTTCCGATATTTCTCTGATGGCGTTGAAATCCCCCAATATGCAAATACTAACCTCCCTATTTCGATCAATTCTGTTGAGAAGATCAGACCACAGAGCGGATTTACTTCTTCTGTCACACGGTGCATATACGGTAACCAGGCTGACAGCGTTATGCTCCAATCCCCATTCTCCTTCCAACCAAAGAGCATACTCTAAAACATGAGTGATCCTTATAGAAAGAAAGTTTTTGTTCCAAATAGCCAAAATACCCCCGGACCTGCCATTCGATGGTTTGAACGCGAAGTCGAAATCGTTAGAGCCCCATATAAATAGGCATAAATTCCTGTCTATATTTTCTAACTTTGTTTCTTGGATACAGATGAATGTAGGTCTCTGCCTACCTATCAAATTTTGCACTTCTTTCTTTTTAGCCAAACCCCCAAGTCCTCTGATGTTATAACTGATTAATCTGATGGACATAATAAAAACAACATTTAGCAGCTCCTGACCCAGACGACCCTGCGAGAATTATTTGACCCCTACTCCCCTGCTCACCCCAACCTCCAGCTCTTGAACAATTTCTCCTTCTTCCCCCTTATGAATAAGACCGAAATCTTCACCTAAATCCCACACATCCTTTGCTATTTCTTTAGCCTCCCCATGAATTAATCTCTAATTTATTCTATCAGATTCATCTCCTAAGATGTCGAAATTAACAGAATCAGATGCCTGCTTTTGTGTGACTTTCTTATGCTTGCAAGAACATTTGAGCTTCTTCTCCTTTTTCCTATTCAGCCAAGCTTTCTTCTTTTCTCTAAGGATGGCACTCCTTCTTCTTCTTCTTCTATCTTTGCTAGATGAGAAAATACTTTGTTCTTTCTGGAATTTTTCTTGCGACCCATTTGCGGACTTACCCTCCTCCGCCGTCTTCGATGATTCCGCTTCATCATGTTTACGGAAACTCGATGGTTTCAGTAGCTCCACAGCATTTGCTGTAACTCCGTTACTTGCTGAAGGCATGTGGGTCGGGTCCTCACCCCGTGTTTCTTCTGGAATTGGGCTGATAAGATGAATTGGGCTTTTGGATTGGTTATTGCCCACGTCCTCCCTATTGCAACCGTCGAATAAATTAGGCGTGGGCCCATGAGAATCTCTCTCTATCTCCAAGGGCTTAGAAGTCTTTTGATTTGGAGTGTGGTTAATACACAAGTTAGGATCTGCTTCTACAACTCCTGACTCATGATTGCCGCATGCGCCTATGACACTTCTTTCTCCATAATTAACCGCCTGCATAATCTCTTCACGTCTTTTCGAGTATTTCTTATTCTCGAGCTCCGCATCATTAATAACATTTGATTGTCTCCAAAAAAGATCATCATAGTTCACCATCTTCTCTCTCTCCTCATCATCATCCATGGTCGCCATAGTTGGAGGAATGAAGGATGATCCAGAGTCTTCCTCCTCGTCTTCTACGCCTTGGTTGGTCCATAACAAATTGGTCAGTTCATATTCCATAAACGAACAGTCACAAATTTCCTCTGTGATTCTAATGCTGAAACTTTCATTGTTGATGAGAATATTAACAGTCCTGTTGATAAACTCCGGATTTGAAGTTCTAACATAAATTCTGGCAATATCTAATCTCTGCATATTTTCTGTCAACGGATCTAATTTAATGAGCCTGCCAAAAGAGTTTGACAACAAAGTGAACACGTCCCTCTTCCAAGCGTGAATGGGGACCCCGATCAATCTACACCACATGAATCTCGCCCCGCCAACGTCTTGAGTTTCCCACCTTCTAATCTCTGAGAACAATTGATCGAAAATAGCTTCACAGTCCCTCTTCAAAGAGAAGAAATCTTCATCTTCGTCAATCTTAAAGAAAACTTTTTCACCCCCCATAGGTATTGCTTTTAGCGTGACGATACCTGCATTGGTCAATTTTTGGTTAATAGACCTTACATCCTCCTCGCTACGAAGACAACCAATGTATCCATTCCTTGCCCATTCCATATCTTCTTCCTTGATCCTAATTCTCAGCTCTTCACTCTGCCGTTCAGCTTGCTTGCACGCTCTATCCTTCTGGTCCATAGAAAAATCCTGTGTCTTGGTTACAGCTGCGTATGATCTTCCTTCCTGTCTCCAACAATGCCCCACTCTTGGAAATGCCCTAGTACTGAGTTTTTTTATCTTGGATATATTCTTCTCTGCTATGGTTCCTCATTCCTATACTATCTCTTAGAGAACCGTTCCGTTTCAATGGACCTCCAGGTCTTGAGAACTTTGATATATTCACCCATAGCTTGTAAGATCCGAACCATATGTCCTTCATTTGATTTTCTAGCCGTTCTTCATCTTTAACGCCTTCAAATCTCACAAAAGCAAAATTTTTCCCTAATTTGTTTCTCTTTCTAGCAATGTATACATCTGCGATCCTGCCCCATCTTTCAAACAGTTTCACAATCTCAGACTCCTTTATGTCTTTAGGTAGATTATTCACGTAACAAGTGGTTATTTTATCTTGTGTTGCGCCATAGTAACCAGTCCTTAAGTGCTTCGGTCCTCCTGCTCTCCTTCTCTTCTGACTCACGACGGTCCATGATTTGTTGTTCTCTCCCTCTCGAGTTTTCTCTCCCTCTCGGTCTCTCATCTCGCTATTCTAAAAGTGAGGAAGTTTTGAAAATTAAACCACTTGATGCACCGCCTGGTGGTTATAGTTTTTTTTTTTTATAATTTTATTATTCCTAATTTCTAATTATAATTGTTATATTGTTTAGATGTCTTATATTATTTAATTGTTTCTTTTTATATATTTTTCCTTTAGACACGTGTCATTCAATGATTGGTTCGTGTTCAAATTTGAATAAGTCAAATGTGTTTGGTTATGTTTTCTTCGTGTGTTGTTTGTAATGTTGCTAAGAAAAAATATATACATAGAAGTGAGGGAGGCACACCAAAAGGTGAGTTTTTTTTATGTTTTATTATTTATATATTCATTTATTAGAATTAGTTTTTTTAGTTGTGTGGGCTTTTGGCCCATTTTTCTTTCTACTAATTAGATATTCCAAGTTATTACTATATATTTATCTTAAATTCCATTAAAATTTTAGTCATATTTTTGTTTTCATACAAACAAAAAAAATATATTGCAATTTTATTTATTTTAGAATTTGACATTTTTGTTCTTGATTAATATTTGTTTGGTATTTTATTTCCTTATTTTTATATATTATTTTATTATATCCGCACTAACACTTTCTTGTTTATGGCGAGTACTACCATTGTGAACATTGGACTGTTATGGTGGACCTTCAAGAGTCGACTACACCTGATTCGAGCATCCAGTTTTCAGGGTTATCATCAGGGTTCTTCCGACTGTGCACCACGCCTATTACGAAGCTAAGTCCCGATTTCACCCTTATTTAAATATTTGTCATTTTATTTAAAATCAGGGTTTGCCTTCAAAGATAATGAACTCCGCCTACACTCACCTTCTTTTTTCTGTCTACCTTTGCTTTGCCAATTTTTCAGGGTTAACCCCGAGACTGCCAACCATATCAGATCAAATCAAAAGCTAAGTCTTTTCCATGTTTTTATTTTTTCTTTTTTCCTTTTTATTTAATTAGGGTTAGCCTTAATTGTCAGTGAATTGATAATGCACTCACCCCTTCGCGTTTATTTTTCCTTTTCCAATTTTCAGGGTTAGCCAACCAGTTAAAGCTCGAATGTTCGGTAACCCTGAAATTCATCTTGTTTTTACTGTCTTAATTATTATTTATGTCAGATCTATTGCACTATTGATCCGCTGGTTTCTTTTTCCCCTTCCCCATATTATTGCATGGTTAGTAATTTAAGGAGTGTAACCTCGAATTGAAATAGAATCATTAATTTTACAAGATAAATTGTTTTGAATTTGATCACGTGATTGTTGCACCCACGCACCTTTATGGTACCCCTCTTGTTGCCTGTTGCCTTGTTGCCTTGTGTTTTTTTGCAGAATAGCCATGTCCCTCGAATACGAGGATACCTCAGCCATGTTGCCTCGATTAATGCAAAGATCATAAGTCCCTAATGATGCTGCCTTCGATACACTAATATGATCTCGTCCCTCGGAAGTTGCCTACGAAAGGCTGAGGTGTCCTCTGGCTGCCTACGAAAAGGCTATTCTGATCCTTCCCTTAGACTACCTGCCTCTCTATGGCATGGGTCAGTCTTATGGCGAACGATAATGCGATGACCCTTCAACCTCCAAACGAAAGGCTTCCTGCCCTCTTATGGCAAGGATAGATCCTTTCATCCTGAAAGGCTAAAAGAAACTTATCATCTAAGTTTAAGGTAATTGCCCCTAATTGCTTTGCCTTGCTCTAAAATTTTATATTCTTTCTCATAATCCTTCAAAAGGGCTACGCTCATTTACGAGCTAAAGTCCCTATCTTTTTCATCTACTTTTCTAAAAAAACAAAGAGCAAAGCAATTAAGAGCCCATGGAAAACCATGGATGCAAAGGGTGCCTTACACCTTCCCTTTGCATAATTACCCCCCGAACCCGGTTTCTTTTAAAAAGGTTTTTTCCTGTTTCTTTTAGCCTTTCTAACTTGTTTGGATAAAATAAAAGTCGGTGGCGACTCTTGCTTAACCGCGACATTTCGATTATAAAAGTCAGTTCACCGTATTACAATGCGCAACACGAATCCAAACACGTAGAACAAATTAGTATATCTAACACAAAAGTTTGGAAATCCAAACATCTCTCTCCAAGTTAACCATCCCCTTAAAAGATAAAGTCAACTAATCCCACGAAATTGACTTGATTGGACCAAATATTTCCTCTACCTTCCAAAGTTTTTCATTAAAAACAACTTCATTCGTAGAAATCCATACGGACCAAGAGATGACTAGCCTTACCAGAATATGGAACTTCCTGCAAATAGAACCACCCAGCCATGCACGAACCTATTGAAAACAAGATTATATCAAGTTCACGAAGCCAAGCCCCTTAAGCCCTGTCTAACTCACAATCAAGTTCCAAACCTACGTTGCAACTGGATAGAGGAGAAAAAAATGTTGAATCAACTCTACGCCAGAGGAGTAGAAAGGGCAGACAAGTTGCTGCACACTTCCAAGGACCCCTCTCTTAGCAAGCTCTTGCCTAGTAGAAAGTGAAATTCTGGCACTTACAACACTGATGTCAAGGCAGATTTCTCAACAAAAATAACAATGTCAAGATAAATGTTATAACATCATTTGTTGACAGAAAACTGATTAAGCAGAAAATAAATCACATAAAGATAAACAACACAATCAAGTGTTAACCTAGTTCGGTGCAACTAACCTAATCTGGCGGCTACCAAGTCAGAAAGGAAATCCACTATAATAATATTAGTTTAAAGCCTAAACAATTCCAGTTTACAACTTATCACCTAATGACTACTTCTATGCAATTTCTACCTAGGAACCTCCTAGATATTAGAACCTCCTCTCCTTTCCCACTATCACCTTAATGATAAAAACAATTACAATCCCAACGACTCTATCAAACCCAATCACAATCCTAGTGACTTGAAGAACCAAAAATAAAGATTACACTTTCAAATAAACAATATTTGATCTTGCTTAAAAACTCTAATCAAGAACAATACTCAACTCTTTTGCTTAAAAACTTCAAGAGTGAGAACAACCAGTCTACGTCAATGTATCATAAGATACATGAGTGACATACAAACAAAAACACTAAAACCTTGAAGGACTCCCAAAACATTAAACCCTTATTTTCAATCACAGTATCGGTTTATGAGTGTTTTCTATATTAGGCTTAACAAGTCCTTATTTATAGACTATTGTAGTATGGGCTTGGACTTTGAAACAAATCTAATAATCTCAAGATTATTACACTTGCACAAGCTAACCGCGAGTGATTCACTTACAACTCTAAGACACACTAATATTAGACTTCTTAAGGATTCTGACCAACCGGTCCCTTAAGGAACAATCAAACTAGAGTTTGAAAAGAAAGTTTGTTTATAATATATTGTTTCTACACAAGCTGATAGTAAACAATAATATGAGTATTTTGACAAAAAGAATAAGGAGCTTATGAACAGTCTTTCAAGAGTGTATGCGCGTGTAAAGTGAGCAGCCTTTTCTGTAAGTCTTCAAGCCTATTTATAGTCAAATAAAATAATATATCCATTGAAGAGTGCTTATGGAATTTCCAGAAAGTTGGCAACTTGAAATAACGTGGGAGACAAGATAGTACAACACGTCCGTCCTTTCATGGTAGTGGAGCGAAACATTTGCTTGTACTGTGTACCATGTACCACGTAATCGTTATCTTCTATTCTTTTTGGACTTTAGAGGCTCTGCTGAGGATGAGTTAGAAAACAGAAAAATAAGCTTGGGGTCTTCAAAGCTTCAAGTCTTTAGAGTTTGCAGAATTGTTTCTTCATAATCTTCAACACTTGGTCTTTAGTACACTTTATCTTCAGAAATATAAGTTTTCAACATCTAGACTGTTACTCAGAACCTTTGTCTTCAAATCTTCAGAACTTGGTTTCTTTAGATAGCGTATCAGAGTTACAACTTCATAGACTTCAAAAGTGGTTTACTACTGTTCAGAAGAACTTATGTAGTGTAGAAGCGTAACTTGGTTTCTTCTGATGGTTTGGCAGCTCCTTTCATCAGGTTCAAAATATGTTTGTTAAATTCTCAAAATTACAAACATTAGAGTACCAAAATTGTTTATACAAACATGCTCATTGTTATGATCAAAACTCAGAGGTATTATTGCAAAACCAATTCTTGTTCTAACAAAATCTTCAAAGACTTCAAGGGTGTCTGACTTTTCTTTAAGAAATATCATCCATGTAAAACCAGAAAAAACATCCATAACCACGTAGACATACCTCTTTCCACCCAAGCTTTCTATCTGCATTGGTACCATTAAGTCCATATGAAGAAGTTCCAACACTTTGGAATTAGTCTTATGTTATAACATTGGATGTGACATTATGGTTTGCTTCTTAAATTCACATTCATCACAAATTTTCTTTTATTCAAACTTGAGCCCTGGTATTCCTCTAATGGCTGCTTTAGATCTGATTTCCTTCATTCTTTTGAGTTGAAGGTGTTCTAGTTTTTGGTGCCATAGCTTCACTTTATCCTCATTGTTGTTAAACATATGGAAGTGTAAGAAATTAATTGAGATTCCCATAAGTAACAGTTGTCTTTAGACCTCTTACCCTTAATAAGAATAACATCTTTCTCACTTTTGACAAAGCATTTTGATTTGGAGAAATTTACCAATAACCCTTGATCACACAACTGACTAATACTAATAAGATTAGCAGATAGTCCATTAACAAAAAGAAATCTTCTAAATTTGGAGAACCAGCACACATCAATTTTCCTACTCCCTTGATTTCTCCTTTTAAATCAACACCAAATCTAACAACACATGTGGGGTGATATCTAATAAAGACTCTCAAAGAGGTATGAGCTATTAGGTTGGTATCTCCTTCTTTAACACTTCTCTTTTTGCTGACTTAACTGGCCTTAGAATAATCTGAAGATTTTTTATCTCCAAACAATTTATAACCGAAAGGCTTGATGTGACCTTACTCTCCATATTAAGACATCTCCAAGTTGAAGAATTGGAATTTGTTGGAGTTTCATTCAGTCTGCCAATATGTTGGAGCACGTGGTTGGACATGTTTATCGTTCTTTTCTTTTCAGCAAGAAGGAACTTTTCTGCATGCCTTTTATTTTGTTGACTACCAAAATGATATTTAACTTTTGTATCTTCAGCATCTTTCAACATCTCAGCTCTATTATTCATCATTTTTAAAGAGTTTGTCAACTTGTCAAGCTTGGAATTTAAGAAAGTTACACTTTGAAGGTGAGAAATAATACATAGAAATTTCTTCTTTTCATTCTCCAGTTCAACAATGATCTTTATTTGTTCTTATTTTGTCTTAAGACTTTCTTCACACTTGTCAAAAGTATCCTTGTAGGACACTGTAACTCGTTTTTTTGCGAACTGACTCTTATCTCTTTTTTTGTTTTCCGCATAGGAGAAATGTTTGTTTGCGTGTTTTTTTGTTGCAAGAGTCGCCACCGACTTTTATTTTATCCAAATAGGAAAGGCATAAAAGAACAGGAAAGACCTTTTGACAGATTTTGAGTTCGGGGGGTTGGTTATACAAAAGGAAGGTTTTAAGCACCCTTTGTATCCATGGTTATCCATGGGCTCTTAATTTTGCTTAGATCACTTTGTCTTCTTTGATTTTGTTTGCTTGAAAATGGGTGTGGGTGTGTGTGTTTGGAAAATGTTTTGACTTTGTAATAATCCTTGGCGGATCTATACAAATATCATTTTTTGAATGGTTTGACTTTGTAATAATCCTTGGTGGATGTATACAAATATCATTTTTTTTGAAGTTGTTTTGACAACGAGGTATGAAAAGTATTTGAACTTTTGATTTGAAAAACCTTGTAATGATCCTTGGCGGATGCCTACAAAGTTTTATCTTTTGAAATTTGTTTTGTGAAAACAGTGATTGAAAATTTGGTTGAAAACCGTTTTGAAATTGATTTGCAAATAGAAGAAGTGAAGATGGACACTAAGTCACATAGGTCTCTGAAGAGTTTCACCGGGAATAATGCCCTTCAAATACCAGATGAAAGTTTTGAAAATAGATGAGAAGTTTTGAAAATACATTGTTTGAAAATGAAGGTGTTGGGGCTTATACTCAGGGAGAGGCCCAATTGAAATTGATTTGTTTGAGCAAGCGATTTAGGAGTTACCTACCCTCAATTTATAAGATCTTTCCTGTGTGTTAGCAAAATGGACTAAGAGAAAATAGCGGAAACATAAGTAATATGTCCAAATGGACAAAGAGAAAATAGCGGAAACATAAATAATATGTCCAAATGGACATTGAGAAAATAACAGAAACATAAATAATACGTCCAAATGGACAAAGAGAAAATAACAGAAACATAAATAATACGTCCAAATGGACAAAGAGAAAATACCAAAAACATAAATAATACGTCCAAATGAACAAAGAGAAAATAGCAGAAACATAAACAATACATCCAAATGGACAAAGAGAAAATAACAGAATCATAAATATGATAAATAATAAAATAAAGCATAAAGCAAGAAATATAAAGAACAATATAATAAAATGCAGAAATTAAAGTCAATTGTTAGTATGTTAGCACACGAATCATCTTGAAGCTAGTCAAGTATATCCACGATGTTAGTGAAGATTGATGGTGAGTGAATGATGATCTCGGATTTAAAGTTAATGAAAATTTATTAGAAGCTTGATAGAATCATAGCGACTACACGATAAATTTCCAAAAATCTTAAATCAACTGCATACAATCTCTGCCATATTTGATCTTTTATTCCGATTCTGGACAAAGAAAAAGATAAGAAATAATATCAAATAATATACAAAAAATAAATATAAAACAAATTAAACTTAATTCATTTTTTTGTGATTTTTTGGAATTGATTTTAAATTAATTAACAAGCTAATTAAACAAATAATTATACAAATAATTAAACTTAACAAGAAAATATTCTTTTTTATGTAAAAAATTAGATTATAAAAATATAAACCTAAATCTAAAAGGAAAATGTTTTTGGAGTTTTTTTATTAGTAGAAAATAATTAAAAAGCAATATTTATATAATTACTATTTATTTAAGCAAAATAAATTAACTATAAATAAAAATAAAATATTTTTATGTTAAAAATAAAATAATATTTTATAAACTTAGAACTAAAATTAAAATATTTTTTGGGTTTTTTTAAGTATTTTTATTTAATTTTATAAAGAAAATATATTAAATAAGAAAATATAAAGAAAATAAAATAAACTGGATCCTGTGTGGGGATTTTATGGTGGACCATGGTGGTCTGTGCGTTCTGGTGCGTTGGATGTTAAATAGTGATGATCTGATGGACAAAATCTGAAGGCACATGATAGATCACGTGGGCCATGAGCGTGTGATCAAAGTTTGAAATATTAAGTCAACTGGGGCCCACTCTGCCTGCGTGGAAGAGGAGAACTTTTGACTGGCCAGTGATAGCCTTTCAAAGCGCCACGCGAGCAGGTCAAAGTTTCAACTCTACTATTCATCATCTTCTTCTTATTACCTGCAGATTTTGCTGCAGATTTAGCTGCGGATTTTTCCTTCAAATTTTCAAGCTTTTAAACGACCTACAAAATGAAGATGATCAAATACAAGGGCCACCCAGATCACCTAATTTGACCCTTCTAAACATGATAGCGGTGTTAGTGTTTCTATTTGAGCAACGTAGCTATGAGTTTCGAGCTTGGCCATGGTTATGTTCATACATGGTGTTTTAACATGGTTCTCTTGGTTTTGGCCATTAAAGCTTCATGCTAATGTTCAAAATTACTCTAAATATTCCCAGGAACATGTTAGTGTCAATAAATTTCAACAAAATATAACAATAATAAAAATATGATAAAATTTGAAATATGCATAAATATGGAGTTTTTGATTCATGAACTCCTAACACTACTACATGTTATAGGCTACATGATGCTTACTCTATGATGTCCCAAGAGTGGAATAGAGTGAATGAAATTGATTGAAGGTGGCAATTTGAATAAGCCTTGATTTTTACAAGTTTATTGAAACTTTTCGAAAATATAAAGTTCTTAAGCTATGACTTTGTGGTGATTGTTGTTGTTGTTCTTTTTTGTGGATTCCTTTTTTTTCTCTTGAATGAAGAAAATGAAGCTCTATTTATAGGAAAAGGATTTGATATGGAAGCCTTGCAAGTGGAAAAAACCATGATTGATTTTGTGGAAAAAGGATAAAATGGAATATTTTTCAATGAGTGCATTTACTTAACCATGGTTAAAACACTCAAGTATTATTCCCTCCAATCTCAAATATTATCTTTAAACATCTTGAATGGTCATTGCTTGCATCACATGAAGCTTCCTTGCATTATCCTTGAATTATCTCACTTTAATTAAACTTTAAATGAACAAAATTCAATTAAAAATGAAATAAAAATGTCATGAATCATGGATAGGTTGTGAATGCCCTTGAACATATGAGAATCAAGATGGAATCACAAAAGAATTGTCCTTTTTGAAAAAGAATCAAATTTTGGTCATTACTTATTTCATGCATTTTTCCAAAAAAAGGTCAACTTCATCAAGGCATATCTCCCTCAATTTTGATCCTATGAAGATGTTATGGTAAATTTTGGAAAGCCCAAGATGTCCTCTACAAGCCACTTTGGAAGCTTTTTTGCATTTGGAGAAGTTATCTTGATGATATGGGCTTTAACAAAAAACTGCTTTTTGCTGACTTTCAAAATGACTTGTAATGTTTTGGCTTATATCTCTTATGCGGAAGCATTTCTTGACCTTGGGCTCAACATCAAAGTTGTAGAGAATTGATTTTCCTTGATAATGAGCTTTGGTTGGAATTTTTATGATGAATCAGGAGAGAGTTATGGCTGGTCAAAGTTCAGTTGACTTTTAGGTCAAAAACCCTAATTTTGCAATTTTGAGTTTTGTTGATTTTTGAACTTTTCTTGATGAATTATGATCAATCCTTGATCAAATGATGAATATTACTTCAAATAATTGATGTTGACCAAAAATCTTGATTTTTGACTGCAATTGACTTTTTTCCAGATGAACTGCAGTTTTGCGATCTTTCAATGAATCAAGGTCTTCTCCTCCATTGAATGACATGAATGGAATATAATGTTGATTTGAAGGCCTTTGAATCATATTTTGAGTCTTGGAATCATCTCCTGATTAAAAGTCAATCCTTTGGTGAAATTAGGTCAAAACCCTAATTTGGCGCTTCGGGCGATCTTGAGAGTTGTCTGCCTTAAACTGAGCCATCCTTGGACTTAAATATTGATTGAAGGAACCTTTGAATCTTGAGAGAATGTTTAACCTCTTGTGGACCTCAAAATCCTAATTTCTTCAGCTTTCCCTTGATCATTCTCCTGTCTTTTTAACACACAAGCAACAAACTTTTTTTTCTTTTATTTTTTTGTTAGTAAATAAAAATATGCATGATGATAAATGATAATGATAATAATCATAACACTTAGAAAATGATGGGATCTCAGAGATCAAAAATTGGGGTGCAACAGACACATCCTAATTTTTATAGACACCATTCTCATCACATGATTATACTTCATATGCCCATCTTCCAGAAAGAGCCATCACTAGTTTGGCAGTCTCAGTGGTAGACTTATCTTTTGACTCAACATCATCAGACAAAGATACAATAAAGCCCTTTTTATGCTTCTTGATATAATTTTGACATTATGGCCTAATGTGACCAAATCCTTCACATTATAACATTGAACACCTTTGCTTTGATTGAATTTCTCTTCAGGTCTAGTATTATTTTGAGAATCAATATCATTCCTGATGTCAAATGAGATGTTCTTGATATCTGACCTTTCTCTTCTATCCATTCTCTTTAGAATTTCTATTTAATTGCTTTCCATGTAATACAATGGTATTTGACAGTCCTTCTTCAATATCTAGATCAGTTTGACATGTTTCATCTTCAGCATTAGACACAAAATCTAAGCTCTTGTTCTTTTTCTCATACTTGTAACTTATAGCCAATTCAAAAGTTTGAAGTGAGTCAACAAATTCATCAACCCTCATAATTGTGATGTTATGAGTTTCTTCAATGGCTGTCAGCTTCATGTCAAATTTCCTAGGTAGAGACATAAGGATTTTTCTTACAAGTTTTTCTCCTGGCCTCTTTTCTCCCAAGACACTAGATGCATTTTCTATTTCTAGAACCTTCATATGATATTGCTAGGTAGTCTTCATCATCATTCATCTTCAGATTTTCAAATTTGGAAGTGAGAAGCTTAAGTCTATACACCTTCGCTTTGGATGTGCCTTCATGATTAGTCTGAAAACATTCTTATATATTCCATTGAATAAAGCATTCAAAGCCTTGGAATTTCCAATAGCTAATTTATCATCCTCATCAGACCAATCTTCTTCAGGTTTTAAGGACATATTCCCCTCTTTGTCGTTCTCAACAGGATGCTCCCATCCTTTCAAAATAGCCTTTCAAGCTTTGTTGTCCATTAATTTCAGGAAAGCCACCATTCTAACTTTTTACCAGTCATAATTTGAACCATCTGACAGAAGTGGTCCGTTGTTGTATCCTCCTTCCTTGTCCATATTACCAGAAAGAAAATTATACCTCGTACCCCTACCATTATCCCTCTACCCCTACAATTTTTAAAATATTCCAATTCTATCCTTTTAATTTTTAAAATAATTTTATTATTTAATATTTACCAAACTGATGAATCGAATAACTTGCAGTCAAGTTATCCGGTTTGTAATTTTTCTTCACCGGATAACTTGCAGTCAAGTTATCCGGTTTGTAATTTTTCTTCACCGGATAACTTGCAGTCAAGTTATCCGGTTTGTGATTTTTCTTCACCGGATAACTTGCCGTCAAGTTATCCGATTTGTAATATTATAGATAACGATTTTATTTACTTTGCGCTATAGTTTTTCCTTGTTGCCTAAACTTTTTTATTTTATTTATTTTTGGCCACGGTTGTTCCTTGTTGCAAAGTAAATAAAATAAAAAAATAAAAAGTTTAGGCAACAAGGAAAAACCGTGGCCAAAAGTAAATAAAATCGTTATCTATAATATTACAAACCGGATAACTTGACGACAAGTTATCCGGTGAAGAAAAATTACAAACCGGATAACTTGACTGCAAGTTATCCGATGAAGAAAAATTACAAACCGGATAACTTAACTGCAAGTTATCCAGTGAAGAAAAATTACAAACCGAATAACTTGACTGCAAGTTATCCGGTGAAGAAAAATTACAAACCGGATAACTTGACTGCAAGTTATCCGATGCACTTTGGTAGGGGTTTAAAATGGTAAATAAAAAATATTAAAATTATTTTATAAATTAAAAGGATAGAATTGGAATATTTTAAAAAATGTAGGGGTAAAGGGATAATGGTAGGGGTATGAAGTATAATTTTCTACCAGAAAATATCCTCCATAGAGCTCACTCCATAAACAAAACAGGGTTGCTCTGATGTCAATTGAAATTCTGCCACTTACAACAGAGATGTCAAGACATATGTCTCAACACATCACAATGTTAGGACAAATGTTATAACATCAACCGTTGACAGAAAACAGAATGTGCAGAATATAAACAACACGGTCAATTGTTAACTCAGGTCAGTGCAACTCACCTAATCTGGGAGCTACCAAGCTAAGAAGGAAATCTGCTATAATCGTATTAGTTTGACAAATTATAATTTTATTTTTCAAAAAATATTAAAAAAAAATTTTTTTGCCTCTAATTCGGTAAGGGTGACGATAAAGAGAATGAGGGAAAGAATTGTTTTTTGTAATATGCTGGGTTGGACCTGCTACTGATGTATTGGTTGGTTTTCTGCACTTGATTTGGGTGCAGAATAATATATATATATATATATATATATATATATATATATATATATATATATATACATGTTCCACTGTTTAGAAAAAAAAAAAAACTCGGGTAAAGTATGTAACCTAGTTGAGAAAAAGAAAAAGTCCTTCCACCTGTCTAAATGATATTAGCTAATTGGACCATGGTTTAGTACATATAAAAAATGTTGATGATGGTATTGCATTTGCTAATATCGTTTTGTCGATTCCATTTTAGTTTTAGTTTTTGTTGGAGTTATTTCAAAACCTTGCTAACAAGTTCATTATGCAGATTGTGTTAAAATTCTATTTGAGTTAAACATAGTGTTACATTAATTGATATGATTTATTATATCCATATTTATCTATAAAACTATATTAAGCTAAGATGGCAGCAAATTTAAGCACAAAAGTAACCCAACATCAGCCAGAGAGTACATTGCAAAATTACAAGTCCGATGGAACTAAGTTCAAAACAAGTGTTTATAGAGATATTTTAGAGGAACATTTTTTAACTATAATAACAATAATATCCAACATGCACAGTCATGAAGTTGCATAGTTATCAAGTGCACACTTTCCTGAATTGGTGAGCTATATATCTAAGTTTTAGTAAACTACAACTTACATGCATGACTGCAAGAAACTTCCAACAATTGATTTCACCCGAACAAGACCTTAATTTCATTAAATCTCAAACCATATATAAAAGAAAATCAACTGAGTCACTCAAGAAATGGCCTCAATAATTAATAACACTCGACAGTTCTTTTGTATCACCTTATCTTGTTAATCACTACTTGAAACTGTAAAAAAATAACAGACTAAAAAATAATTTGTCATGGTGAATATATTTGGTTCATTGTGAGGGAGGAAGAGGGGAAGTATTTCCTGATGCTGTGTCCGATGGAGCGCCTGAAGAGCCCGGTAGAGAGTCTGACGTTTCCGGTGTAGAAAGTTCATCTGGCCGCAGGTGACTTCGCGGAGAGTGTGGTAAGGTGACAGTGTAGACTCTTCCGCCAGTTTCGATTAAATATTCACGTGGAGGTGAAGGTTGTAGCTCCTCTGGCCATGGTTCTTGCGGTGATTGCAGCTGAGGATCTTGGACTAATATTTGAGGCTGTGGTGGTGGAAAGTTCAGCGGCTGCTGTGTCGGAGAGTGTGACGATGGAGGTGGTGGTGGTTGTTGTGGTGTAGCATCCGGTTCTGGGTCTTGCGGTGATTGCAGCTGAGGATCTTGGACTAATATTTGTGGCTGTGGTGGAAAGCTTGGCGGCTGCTGTGGTGGAGAGTGTAAGTTGGTCGGTGATTGCGAAGGAGAGAAGTTTGGTGGTTGTTGTTCATGCAGATAGTTGGGCTGTGCTGGAGAGTAGTTTGGTGGTGGTGATGCGTCTCGGTCTGGCTGCGAGTCTTCCGGTGACTGTTGCCGAGGATCTTGGACTGATAATTGTGGCTGTGGTGGAAAGCTTAGCGGCTGCTGTGGTATAGAGTTAGGCTGTGGAGGATTGTTTGGTGGTTGTGGTTGTGATGACTGAGGTACTAGAGGAAGTTCTTGGTCAGGTGAAACAGGAGGAGAAAGATTTAAATTGGGCAGTATTGGTTTGGGAGGATTAGGATCATCCATGGTTATTTCTCAAGAGTTCAATGGTATCTTGGATAGAAAGTACTGTAATAGAGAGGAGGAGAATCTAATATAATAGTTTCAGAGTTTCAACTAACTGAATAACAGTATTTCAATTACTTAGTTGCATGTGTATGTAACTGAATAACAGTATTTCAGTTAGTTAGTTGCATGTTTATGTAACAGAATAACAGAATTTCAGTTAGTTAGTTGCATGGGTAAGTAACTGAAACTGTATTTCAGTTAGTTAGTTGCATGTGTAAGTAACTGAATAACGGTCTTGTATCTATATAACTTTTAAAAATCTCTTGCAAAGGCTGCTCAAACTATGAGTTTAAATGTTGTTTTTGATATTAAATATTAAGAAAGAATTATGGTAAGGAGTCCGGATCTTTTAACAAGAAATGGTTGAATAATGTTTGCAAATTCTCATTCTTATTAATTATAAAACTCAATTCCTATTTTAGGTGTACCTTAATTAAAGATAATTTTCAAATTTAATGTGCATTAAATAATTTATTTATAATTGTATACTTATCCTTAATATATTAAAACAAAATACATGTTTCCCTCCTAATCCTTAATAAGTTTCCCTCCTAACTTCTTATTAAATTTATAGTTGCATTTAATTATTCAAATCTTTTTATTTTTTTATACAACTCTTTTCAAATTACCAATTCCAAGAATTCCAATTTCACTAATTAATTATAATTTTTATATTCATAACATATGAAATATGATTTATTTTTTGACATTTATAAACATATAATATATCTTCCTAATCAATCATGTGCATCGCACAGGTAAAAGTACTAGTTAAATTTATGATTAAAAACCACTTTTTTTCCTGTTATTATGTATATTAAAAAATCTAAGGAAAACAGTTTATCTAATAAGTTTTTATTCTTAAGAAAGTCATCTTCGTTTTAAATTTTAAGATCTCTTTTGATATTTGACACGTTTGTTTTGACTTTTTTTTTAAAATGATTTTTATAGTGTTACCAAATTTTGTGAAAAAAATTTTTACAAAAAATTTTTTTATAAAAGCTTCAAATGAAAATGTTGTTTGAATAGTTATTCTTAAAAAGTGATTTTAGGTATTTCATCTATTTATGGGGAAAAAATTGGATATCAAAATTTTAAAAAATCACTTAATTTTGAAGCTATTTCAAATAGATTTTCATAAAAATCATTTTTGAAATATAACTTTTTGAAAAAATTATAATTTTGACTAAGTTTTGGTATTCAATTATGTATGTTTATGTTATAAGATGTCAAATTAAGTGTTTCATTTTAGAAAAAACAAATATAAAAAAGAGTTAAAAGGGAATGCACTGACAGTGTAAAATAATTTTACACTATCATCCAATAGAAAATCATAAATGTGCCATGTCATTAAGTTTTTTTTAAATAAAATAATGATTTAATTGGATACATGGGTGGTGATTGGTTGACAGTGTAAAAATATTTTACACTGTTAGTGCATCCCCCCTTTTCTCTATTAAAAAAAAAACTTATAATATTTTGAAAAACGGTTTTAGAAAATCTATTTTCAAAAATACAAAGAAAAAATCCATTTTTTAAAAACTGAAACAAACTGATCCATTATCTGACATGAGCTTGTTTTTTTTTTAAATGTATTTCGAAAGCTTTTGCAGTATTTTCGTCAAACATGGAATTTCATATAAGGCACACAACGACTTAATTTCTTGTTTGTGTTACTTTTTTTCTGCAAAATATCTAATAGAGTTTCTTTATTTGAAGAATTTTCTTCGAATTTGTAAATGCTAATATCACCATTTTTGTCTTCTACCAACTTTTTTTTATAAGCAAAGTTATTTATATCAATTATATGATGTGAGTACTAGGGGTACTCATAACCCAATACAAAGCCAGACAGTCTACAAAAGCAATTACACATTTTTATGCACTTCCAAAGGTGCTTGTAACCAGGAGAAAAAAAGAATAAACTTCGTCTTTTCGGCCCAATCATAAGCCAAATCCAAGAAACTATTTTAATAGTCACAATAACGTCGTCTAAAACTATTCCAATGTTTGTTGAAGATGAGGTTGTTTCTTGAATTCCAAAGCGACCACACCGTAGCTAGCCAAATAAGACACAGTTTCTTTTTTTTTTATCCTTCCATGTAGCGCCTGAATGTAGCGAGAAAGATGTTCTACCACTGCCAACCCCCCCATCCATATGGATATCTAGCCAAAGAAGAATATTGTCCCATACTTTTTTGAAAATGGACAGTGGAAGAATAGATGAGCAATATTTTCATAATCTGTCGAACAAAATCTGCACAATTTGTCTTCCTCATTATGAATAATATTCCGCTTAAGCAGCTGATCTTTCGTTGGCAATCTGTTTAACATAAATGATTCGCTGTCGCACACGAATCAAAAACGAGTATTTTGTAAAACTGTAGTTTAGCGGTAACGACAACTCGAATATCGTTCTCACAAGGATTCTTGTATTGTTATTAACCAATAGAAACTATTATGAGGGAGTTTATGATTTAAGAATCAACTTATAAAACAGATTAAGTGATTAAAATTAATGATTAAATAAATAAGTTAATCTACTATTTTCGGGTTCCTGCTAATCACTGATTTTTACCTTACCAATTCCCTAAACGGTTTCGATCTCTATTCAATTTCAATATCAACTGACAAGCGCAAACCGATACAGAATAGATTGAATTCCTATTTTCCGAATTAAGCAAACAGATTAAGCCCTCGTGAATTAAGCAAACACGAATTACAAACGCGATTCAACGACTAAGCGACGCAAATAGCGATTAAAGATTAGGAATACAATCATATAAATTTAATCAACACATTCCATGAAACAACATATTAAGCAAATGTAATTTCATAGAATAGAATTGAAAGAGAAACGAAATTGAATTGGTAAATTAAAAACCTCAAAGCGTTGGAACGCGATTACAGTAGATCAACTCAGGGAAATAGTTTTCCATCATAATCGTGAAAGAAAATAATATGTTCATGAATAGAAGGTAAAATTACTGTAGCGGCTGCCAACCCTTATAAAACAAAATAAGGTTTTCACTAAAAATCCGAACCGGGTCGAAAATATAACCCAGACCCATAACGAATGACCCAAAACTAAATAAAACTAAGGCTGCAGCTTAAAATGAAAACTTGGAAATTATGCGCTCCGAATCTGACTTCGACTCCAACACGAAAGTCGTAGCTCTCTACCTTAGCTTTCCGACGATTACTAGAACGCCTCAATCGAATTCTTGGAACTCTAGTTATGATCGTTTCCGTGAAAGCTGTCAAAGCTGAAAATAAAATACGAAAATCAAATAAGTATAAAAATAAACTAAATTATAAAAACACATTAAAAGGGAAAAATAACCAAAATAAAACATGGAAATGTAAAAGTATAAACATAGAGGATCGTGTATCAAAATACACTGATCAATAAACCTCCAACCAAACACCTTAATTCATGAAGGGACCTCTGAGCGTCAAAACCTGTTAATGGCCTCTAGATTGTTTGATTCTACAACTACTTCTAAGTTATATTCCCGCAAACAAGATGAACAACTTTTAACCGTAAAATTACCGTATGAATTTTTCCACCATTTTAGCACATCCTCCGCACCTTCCTCGGGCCGAACCCCTCCTAACAGTTCCAATAGTTCAAGAGCCTCCATCATCGCCCCCAGATTTTCCATCAAGATATTTGAGTCCACATGAAAATTCCACGACCAAACCAGCCCCACGCGGACGCCCATCTCCATAATGCTACCCTGCGGCTTCCTGGATAAACTGAACAACAGAGGAAACCGATATTTTAGAGGAGCACCTCCAAACCATCTTCCAAACCAGAACATTTATTTTTGCCATCGCCCAGTTTGAAGCTTACATTAGCTGCAACACAATCAAATCCGTTAGTTTTCGACATGCTTGCCACCGTAATGTCTTTCCACCATATAGACTCTGTCTTTCTCGACTTAAAATCCACACCCATTATCACAGCTTCCTGTACATCCCTATATCTTGATTTAACTTCTACCACACAAATATTGAGATCATGTTTAAAGTGTCATGTATTAAAGTCTGCTTTAAAATCTTTGTTGATGAAGAGAAAGAAAACATATTTTAAAAATAGAATAAACTGTGAAAATTAGAAATTCCAGAAAGCATGTTAAAAAATTGGAAAAAATAATAAGGTAACAAATCCTAAACCCTAATAAACTTGGGTTTGGGTTACCCAATTTGGATTATATCGCAACAAACCCCCTATAATCCTTGTTGTCGAACATACGCTAATCATAGTCGATATGAATTATTCTTAATTTCTTTCTCAAGGTTAGAAATTTGTTTGTCTTCAATCCTTTGGTGAAACTGTCGGTAAACTGTGCTTCACTTGAGCAATGTCTTACTCCAAGTTCACCTCGAATTACCTTCTCCCATAAAAACTGAAATCTAGCTTCGATGTGCTTACTCCTTCAAGGCAGAACTGAATTCTTCGTAAGATTTATGGTTGACTTGTTGTCGATCTGCAACACCATAGATTTCTTCACTTTGACCTCCATTTCTTCAACCATATGTTTCTTCACTTAGACCTCCATTTGAAATGTCACACGATGACAATGCCATAACATGTTGCTTTCTCGAGCACCATGAGATTGGGGTACCAATGACTTGAAAGAAATAACGAGTTGTAATTCTTCGATCTTCCTTATCTCTACACCAATCAGTATTTGAATCACAAGTAACTGCATCTTCTTTGCTTTCAGAATCTCATCGAAATAGAATTCCACAGTTTGTCGATCCTTTTAGATATCTCAAGATTCTTCTTGCTACTTTTATGTGCGGCACCCTTGGTTCACTCATGTATCTGCTCACTAATCCAACTGCAAAACCTATATCAAGTCGGCTGCTGCACACATATCTCAGAAATTCCACAAATTTTTTGAACAAAGTGAAGGATAGAAAAACACTTAGAAAGGGGGGGGGGTTTGAATAAGTGTAGCTTTAAAACTTGTAAGATAAAAATAATTTGCACAATGATTTTTATCCTGGTTCGTTGTTAACTAAACTACTCCAGTCCACCCCTTGGAGTGATTTACCTCACCTGAGGATTTAATCCACTAATTACACAAGATTACAATGGTTTTCCACTTAGATAACCTCTAAGTCTTCTAGAGTATTCTGATCACAACCTGATCACTCTAGGAACAAACTGCTTAGATACCCTCTAAGACTTTCTAGAGTATTCTGATCACAACCTGATCACTCTAGTTCTTACAAATTAATGTAAACAAATTCTTATAAGAGTTACAATGCTTCTTAATAAGCTATTATCACAACTGTGATTTTTCTCTTAAGTTTAAGCTTAATCTCACTAAGATATTACAACAACAATGTAGTGAGGTTGAAGATGAAGTTTGAGAGCTTTTTGAATTTGACAGTGTTTCTGTAAGTTTGCAAAAAGTGTTGTTTTCAGCTTCTCTTTAGAACTTCTATTTATAGGCGTTTGAGAAGATGACCGTTGGGAGCATTTAATGCTTTGCGTGATTCGTACAGCATTGCATTTAATGTTTCAATCTTTTGTCAACTACCTCGAGCCTTGCTTTCGCTGTGTCTACTGACGTTGCCTTTAATAGCTTCTAACGTTCCTTTTGTCAGTCAGCGTAGCCTGCCATCTTGTACTTGCTTCTGATCTGATGTTTGTGTAAACAACATTTGAATATCATCAGAGTCAAACAGCTTGGTGCAGAGCATCTTCTTGTCTTCTGACCTTGAAGTGCTTCTTAGCGTGATACCATGAGAACTTCAGTGCTTATGCTTCTGATCTCAAGTTCTTCTGATGCTTCCATAGACCATGTTCTGATTCTGCTTGACCATCTTCTGATGTCTTGCCAGACCATGTTCTGATGGTGCATGCTGAACCTTCTGAGTCAGTGCTTCTTGCGCTGATTTTGCGCATACTCTTTATGTGATTCCTGAAATGGAAATTGCATAGGATTAGAGTACCATATTATCTCATACAAAATTCATATACATTATTATCATCAAAACTAAGAATATTGATCAGAACAAATCTTGTTCTAAACAAAGTAGTATCGACCTTGTCCTTCTTTCCATGTTTCTCCAGTTTCAGATTTGGTTCGATATGTGAGGATGATGGATTTGAGTGTTTCATTCTGAATCTCTCGAGTATTTCTTCGACATATTTTCTTGGATGTAACACTTTCTTCGACATTTTAAATTCCATGCCTAAAAATAAGACAAGATTCCCAGATCTGACATTTCAAATTCCCTCATCATCAACTTTTTGAACTTCGACAAGTTCTCCAAGCTATTTCCAGTTACCAACAAGTCATCAACATATAAGTAGATAATTGTTATATCTTGTGCCACAACATGAAAATATAGCCCATACTCAGATTTTCATTTTCCGAATCTCAATTTGACTAAGTATGAGTCGATCTTCTTGTTGCATGCCCTAGGTGTCTGCTTGAGGCCATGGAGCATTTTGTGCAGCTCGTATACTTTCCTTGCTTCCTCCTTAATCACAAACCCTGAAGGTTATGCAACATACACCTCTTCATCTAAGGGCACATTAAAAAATGTATATTTCACATCTAAGTGAAATATGGACCAGCCTTGCTTACATGACAAGGCTACCACTAATCTGACAGTCTCCAATATTGCGATAAATGCATATACTTCAAAATAGTTTAGTCCTGCTCTCCGAAGAAATCCTCGATCTATCAATCTTTCGTTATGTCTTGCTATCAACCCATCATCATTGTGCTTCAACTTGAACACACACTTCACTTTGATAGATTTTGTGTGTCGTAGCAAGTTGACTAACCGCCATGTGTTGTTTCTTCTGATTGCTTGTAACTCTTTGACCATAGCTAACTTTCACTGTTTATTCTTTATGGCCTCGCTATAATGGATTGGTTCAGCACCTGCAAGTAGAGCAAAATGAACTAATTCCCCACATGGTATGACTTCATCATTACTAGTCACTTTAGATGACTCACTTATGGTCATTTTCCACTCCAAAATTTTTCAGGAACCTTGTTCTTCAGTTTCATTGTAGGACACATGTTCAGTATATAGACAGCAGTGATGACTGCTTCACCCTATAAGGATTTTGAAAGATTCTTCTAGTTCAGCATATGTATTAGTGAAGATAGCTCATTTAATTAAAATTATTAATATTTTCATTTTAATACTATAACAAAATTTTTGAATATGTAAGGGGGAAGAAACTAAATTTAAGATCTCAGTAAATGAAATTGATTAACTTTTTTTAATAGAAAATTTAAAATTGTGGCATTAATTTATTAAAGTTTAAGTTATTTTAGATATATGACTACAAGTACAATAACTATTTATTAACGAAATTAATAAAAAATAAATAAAAATATTTCTTATAATAACTTTTGTATTTTTGAATATATGATAAAAACATGTTTTTAAATTCTGATAAATAATATTCAATTAGAATAAATATAGGGAGTCCCATAATGCTGAAAATAGAAGAAGTTTTACTATGATAATTAGAAAATTGATTTTTCTTCATGAAACATTCAAAGCAAATTTTATTTAAAAAAAATCTTCTGATTAGCATTATCTAAAACATATTCTTTCCCAAATTATAATTAATCTGCTTTGAACATTTTTTAAGATGGCAAAATTATATATAATTTTACTAATTTTGTGTGTTATAATTATTTACTAAATTTAAAATTGACTATATTTTAAGTGAATATGTGATTAATAAAAATATTTTTTTACTTTTTATCAAAATTATATTAAGTAATATAATTTTCATCTCTATGTGACAACAATAATGATACACTATTAATATGATATTATGAGGAAAAAACAATCAATGTTATTTATTACTATTATTTCTAATTATTTATTATTTAATAATAATAATAATATATTAGTATTATTATTATTAATATTTAATATAGAAATTATAAAAATAAAAAATTCTACACATTTATTTATTAGATAAAAGAATTGTATTAACTATTAGCGTGAGCAATAATATGTTAGTTTGTTGTCTTAGCTTTAGTTGGATCTTGAAGAGATCACTTGTAGTTCATTAATATTAAGTAATTATCAATAATATTACTTTTATTATTATTTTAATTATGTTCGAACTAATCCAATTAAACATTTACAATAATACTTTATTTTCTTTTTATAAATCTTAATTATTCATTACCATCACTACCCTATAATTTTTATTTTTGACTTAATTAATAATTTATATTTTTTATTTAATTTTATTAATTATTTATTTGTAATTCGTTGCAATATTTTTTAAAAATATTCGTCATACTTACAAGTAAATTGTAAAAAATAAAATAAAATTGAATTTAAAGTAAAATCACAAATAATGTAAATTTTTCAATTTTATTTTATTTCTTATAAATTACTTATCACATTTTCTTTTTCAAAAACTTTTTCTTTTAAGTTTTTCAACAAATTGTTATTTGTTCAAGATTTATGAAAGATTTATTATCTATCACCAGAATCCATTAATTTATTTTCTATTAGATGATATAATCATAAAATATCAACAAAATCCATAAATTTACAATACCGAAGAATTTAATAGTCATGTCGGATGGGCCGAACCTATTTTTCTGACGAGCCGACAAAATATTTACTTTAATTGAACAAATATTAGAGATCATATGTTTAATGAATTTTAAATTACTAGAGAATATAACTTCTAAATTACTACACAAATTTAACAAACGTAATATTATTCAATTCATTAAATCTAATCAAATTATTAAACGAATATATTTTTTTGTTGTATGATATGTTTTATTTTATAATATTTGTTAATAGAAATTGTAAAATTAAAATTATAAATAATTTTAAAAAATATGGGCATGCCCGACGGGTCAAACCTATTTTTACACCATATATTTGGTTTATTACCAAAACTTCATATATTCTGACAAATATTACAAAGGACAAAACTTATATACAATTCTTTAGGTGTGGTTCTTACTATTTTTCAATGAAAATGTGACAAGTGTATAATTTCCTGTTACACGTATGCAAATTTCTCCTATTTTCACTCTCTAAATCATATTTATGTATATTTGTCATATTTTCGTTGGAAAATAATAAGAACCACACCTAAAGAATTGTACATAAGTTTTGTCCTATTAAAAATTGATAAATTAAATTAATATTTGTATGACAATCAACATTGAAATATTTATATCGACTTTACGTGACTCGTGCGAACGCACGGGTCCTTTACTAGTTTACAATAAAAGAAATCAAAGTATTGTCCTTTACTAGTTTACAATAAAAGAAATCAAAGTATTGCAAAATTGAGACATTGCTGATTGTGTTTAAATTCTATTTGAGTTCTACCGTGTTGTTTAAATTCTATTTGAGTTCTACCGTGTTACATTTATTGATCTGTTTTATCATATCCATATTTATCTAGAAGATTGTTTTTATTTCTAGCATATATCAAGTTTTTTTTTAATAATCAAGATATTATAAATAAAAAGAACCAAAAGTTCTTACAAGCTACAATAGGCGAACAAACCCGAAACCAGGAAAATTAAGCACCAAATACACCTAAGAAAGATACAACATAGGATCTTTGTTGAACTCATATAAATTGTATTTGGTCCGATTAATATTCCCGATGAAAGACCAACGCCACAATAGAATCTTAATGTTCCAAACCATGTCAAGGATATTCCAATACTCTCTTCTAAAAATGATACTATTTCTAACATTCCATATTGACCACACAATCGCCAACCACATAACACCTTCTCTACCTTTTTTCACCCTCTTTGATTTACAAAAACTAAACCATCTCATGAAACTCTCAATCAAAGAAACCTCCCCTCCCATATCGAAACCAATCCACGAGGCCATATCCCTCCAAATTAACAAAGAAGCCCGGCAAGAAAGAAGAAGATGAAGCAAAGATTCTTGATCGTTCTCACAAAAAACACACAAAGAAGAGTTAGAAAAAGAAATACCTCTTAAAGCAAGAAGATCCTTGGTTGACAATCTATTAATAAAGCACCTCCAACCGAAACTTTTTATTTTTTAAGGAACCAAATTGTTCCAAAGAAGAGAAAAAGCTTCCGAATATTCCACCCTTGGACCAAACGGGATGTGATATTTATCGTACACACTATAGCAGCTCCGAACCGAAAAAATGCCATCCTCTTCACCCTCCCACCTCACCGAGTCCCTCTCCCCACTTTGCCCCCGATCCAACCGCGCCCCCTCCAACACCAAAAACAGCCGCCGCATCTCTTCCTCCAATCCCGGAATACCTCCTCCCCTAACCCCTAAATCTCCCCACTTCCACATATTATTCTCCCATCCACCCATGCAAGCAATAGAAACAAGCTTCAATTTCGAACAAAAATAAGCAACCGGAAAAGCTTTCTTTAAGGAACTATCATTTATCCAACAAGAATGCCAACATGAAATGTGAAATCCATCTCCAACCTTAAATCTACACATGTTAACAAAAACACTCTCTTTGAAATGATGATCTAGCTCCAAAATATCCTGCCACCAAAAGGATTTTATACTCTTGTTATTATCCAACTTAGCCGCTCCCACAACTTGAAGGTTAATATCTCTGTACCTTGCTTTCAAAACTTCGTACCATAATGCCTCCGATCCTCCAATGATCCTCCATCTCCACTTTTGAAGGAGAGCAAAATTAAACTCCCTAATACGCCTTAACCCGAGACCTCCTCTATCTATAGGTAAGCAACAATTCTTCCAACTCACCCAATGAATTTTCTTATTTTCTCCCCCACCTCCCCAAAGAAACTTGCTTTGCACCCTTATTATTTCCTTTATTATTTTCTTTGGAGCCTTATAAAAGGACAACATAAAAATGGCTAGACTACTAAGCACCGACTTGAGGAGAGTTGATCTACCTCCAAAAGATAAAAAGCGGGCCTTCCAATCCAAAATTCTTGACTTGATTTTGCTAAGAATGTCGTTCCACGAAGAAATCCTCCTATGATTAATACCAATAGGAATGCCAAGAAAAACGAAGTTGCTATCCTCCCTCCTAAAAGACAATAAATGAGAAGCACAATCCAAAAAGTGGTTACTCACATTAATTCCAATAAGCTTGATTTTATGATAATTTATCCCAAGCCCGGAAACTAATTCAAACCCTCTCAATATTGCCTTGATCGCCCATATTTGTTTCCAAGTCCCCTCCCCGAAAAGTAAAGTATCGTCGGCGAATTGGAGAATATCCACCAAGCAAGATCTCCTCAAATTAAAACCAACATAATCTCCTGTCTCCACCGCCTTAGCCACCAAACGCCTCAATCCTTCTGCAACAATAAAAAAGAGGAAAGGGGAAAGAGGATCACCTTGTCTTAACCCCTTTCTCACTACAAATTCCGCCGTAGGGCTACCGTTCACAAGGACCGACATCTTACTTGAGAAAATCAACGCCTCCATCCACTTTAACCAAATATCCCCAAAACCCATTCTTCTTAACAAGTATCTAAGAAAATCCCATGACACCTTATCATACGCTTTCTCAAAGTCCACTTTAAAAAGTAAACACCCCATTCCTTCTCTCTTCGCCAAATCCACCACCTCGTTTGCAACCATAACTCCATCTAAAAGTTGTCTACCCGGAACGAAAGCGCTTTGACACTTCGACACAAAAGTCCCTAATACCTTCTTCAATCTCGACGCCAAAAGTTTGGAAATGGCTTTGTAAATGCACCCAACCAAACAAATTGGTCTATACTCATCCAAACTCAAAGGGTGTGAAGATTTCGGAATCAAAGTAAGAAAAGAAGAAGTGATTGCTTTAGATAACAAAGCTTCCCTATGAAAACACTTAAAATAATTGATGAATTCTACTTGCATAAAATCCCAACACCTCTTTATGAAAAAGAAGGAATACCCATCGGGTCCCGGACTTTTCAACCCATCACAATCCCAAATAGCCTCCTTTATTTCGGCATCCTCAAACGGTTTCTCAAGAAATAACTTATCCTTCTCTTCTAAAGTATCAAAAGAGATACCGTCTAGCACCGGCCTCATCCTATCATCATCTACAAATTTCTTCTCAAAATGATTCTTCACTTCTTCCTTTATTTCCGTCACTGAGTTAATTATTCCACCTCCTGTCACAATCGAGCCAATAAAATTTCTTGTCCTTCTAGCTTTCATCACCCCATGAAAATACTTACTATTTGCATCTCCATCATTTAACCACTTCAATCTTGACTTTTGAATTAACATATTTTCTTTAATTTTCAAATTCAACCAAATATCCTTAGACGCTCTTTTCTTTCTTTCCACCATCACAGTAGATTCCTCAACATCATCTTCCCCCACATCCACGTCTCCTTCATTCAAAATACGCACATTCTCCTCCACCGCCAAATCATATTTACCAAAAACATTGATGTTCCACCATCTCAACTTATCTTTAAGCATTCTTAACTTCTCCTTAAGAAAAAAATCGCCCCTCTCCTCAACTTTTAAAGAGAGCCATTCTTTCTTCACAAACGGAAAGAAATCCTTATTAGAGAACCATTCTTTATTAACTTTGAACGGCTTAGGACCCCAATTAGCCTTGTCACAAAGCAACCACACCGGACAATGATCCGAAACATCGCGATCCTCGACCAATTGGCCAATAACCCCCCACCCGCTCACAATGTTATCCGCCACCAAGAAACGATCTATTCTACTCCTCGATCTCCCATCTCCACCGAACCATGTGTACTTCTTCCCTTTGCACGGAACATCTTCCAAACCACTCTTCCTAATGAACTCTTCAAAATCCGACCATTCCTTCCGCGGATTAGGAAGTGAAACTCCCTTTCTCTCCCTCCTATTCCGGACAGCATTAAAGTCACCTCCCAACAACCACTGATCAGTGCATTTTGATGCACGTTCCTTTATGTTTGTACTTAGACATTTCTTTGGTTTGCTTTGCTTATTTATATATTTTATAATGTTTTTCTAATTTAGTTTATTTTTGGTTTAATTTCATTTTCGCACTTTATTTTCAGCATTAGCAGTCTGCACTAAAACGGTCATAACTGGAGTTCCGAGAATCCGATTGACGCGTTCTAATAATCGCCGGAAAGCTAAGAGAAAGATCTACAACTTTTGTGTTGGAGTCAAAGTCAGATTCGAAGTCAATTATTCCCAGAATTTCGTTTGAAGTTGCAGCATTAGTTTTATTTTAGTTTTGGGTCGTTAGTTTTGGGCCTGGGTTATGTTTTTGACCCAGTTGGGTTGTAAGCTGTTTGGTTCTCTCTAGTACCTAGGTCTGGCCGTGCTGTCTGTCACTTTTTACTTTTCACCAAATAATTTTGAAAGCTTTGTACGAATGATGAGGAACTAATCCCCGAAGGCAATTTCTGTTGGTTACGGTTTCCAATACTTTGAGGTTTTTAATCTTTAATCCAATTTCTTTTCCCTTTCGATATTAATCTATATGTCTTGTTTGCTTAATTCGAGTTATATAGAATATTATTGATTTATACCGATTGATTTATGTTCCTTGACTTTTATCGTACTTTATCGTTGCTTAATCGTTAAAGTGTGTATGTTAGAATCACGTTTGCTTAATTCGTGATTGTGCTTAATCCGTTTGCTTTATTCGGAAAATAGGAATGAAATCTTATAATGTCAATTTCGCTTGTTAATTGATGTTGTGATCGGTAGGGGAATAAAATCCGCTTAGGGGATTGAAGTTTATTGAACCAATGATAAGTCGGTAACCGAATCAGTAGAATTGTCGTTTTAGCTTATTTGATAATCACTTATTTACTCTATTTTATAAATTGATTCTAAAACCATAAACCCCCTCATAATCGTTTCTATTGGTTAATAACAATACAAGAATCCTTGTGAGACGATAATCCGAGTTAATTTGTCGCTGTACTACGTTTTCGAAAAACTACTCGTTTTGATCCGCGCGCGACAGTTGATCAAATTGGCGCCGTTGCCGGGGATTCTTATTGTTATTAACTGAATTTAGAGTCTTAGGTTTAGTGTTCGTGCGTTTAGGCCATAGGTTCCTTGCGGTTTCGGCCATAACGCCTTTTTGAGTCAAAAAATCGGTTTTTGGGTAAATTGAGTCCGATCGATAATCTGTTTTTGCCTACTGGGAGCAGAAAAATTGTGTAATCAATACTCCCTTACTCTAGAAGAGTAAGGGAATTCGACTCCAAATTGTCAAATTCATCGTTTTTCAATTTTTAATGAATTTTTTACTGTTTTCATAGAGTCAAAAAAATCCAAAAAAATTCCCAAAATTCTTATTTGTCTTAATTAGATTAAATTTAGTGTTTTTATATTTTTACGAATTTGTTTTAATCGTTTTTCTTCTTTCTCTTTGTTTCTGCCTGTTTGGGACATAGTTGGTATTTTTGTGTTTGTTGATAACATGGCTGAACAAAGAACTATGAGACAGTTGGCTGCCCCTGATGCAAACTATAATGGTTTATGTATTGAGTATCCCGCAACTGATGCACCTTTTGAATTGGAATATGGTCTAACACATTTGTTGCCTAGGTTTAACAGTTTTGCAGGCGAGGATCCGCATAAGCATCTGAAGGAATTTCAGGTTGTGTGCTTTGCACCTTCCGAACCTTCACTAGAGGATATTGTCAAACAAATGGCTGCAAATAATCTTCAGTATCAACAACAAATAGATTCTACTCTCCAAAATTTGCAAATACAAATTGGACAGCTTGCCACTTTGATGAATGCCATGCAGCAAACTCAAGGATCAAACCAACAACCCTTGGAAGAGCATTCTGTTTTTCAAATAGAGTTGCCTTCTGAAACTGTTGATGATACTTGTACTGATTTGTTTGCAGATGATTTTCCATTATTGTCTGGTTTTGGTGATGTTTACTCTTGTGATGTTTGTACTGACACTAAAATTTGCTCTGTTTGTGCTGAAATTGAGCTTGCCTTGCAAAATGATATTCTTACTGCAGATGAGGTTGCAAATGAAGTTGTTCATATAGATGAAGCTCTCGACACCCCGGCTGCCCGGAACAAATCATCCATCGAACAACCACATTCCCAAGAGCTGAAGCAACTTCCTGAAAATTTGAAATACGCTTATTTAGAGAGTAATGAAAAACTCCCGGTTATAATTTCTTCTAACCTTGATTTTGATCAAGAAAATAAGCTTTTAGAGGTTTTGAAGAAGCATAAGAAGGCGGTCGGGTGGACATTGGCCGACATTTCCAATATTAGCCCGTCCATGATTTTGCATAGGGTCTCAATTGAAGGGGAAGATGAAACAAAAATTGTGAGGCAGCCCCTCAATCTTTTGATCTTTGGTGTTGTGGAAAAGATCATGTGCCCATTCAATACTTTTATTTATCGAAGATTCTTCTTTGATCCTGGAATAAATGGCGAAGGCACTAATAAAAATTTCAAGTTCAATGGGCATTACCCAAAGCTACTCCATGAGATCCCCACTTTGGAAGAAGAAAGTGTAGAATATATCTCTTTGGGAAAGGCTGCTTATGTGATCACATATCCTCCTTGACTCCTCGGGTGTGTTCTTTCCTTTCTCTCACTCTTATTTTATATTTATGTTCTTTCATTGAGGACAATGTATGTCTTAAGTGTGGGGGAGAGAACCATTTATTTGTTTTGTTTTCTTTCAAATTTTTTGTTTTTTTTTTGTTTTCTTGTTTTGTTTTCAGTTTAAAAAAAATATAAAAAAAAATATGCATCGTTTTGAAAGTTTTAGGCTATAAACTGATTTGAGTCGAGTTTGCGGAGACTTGGGAAAAATTCACAAGATCGGTATCGTTTTAACACCGTAAGTCTCCTGCATATGGAAATTGATTTAAATTTTTTATTATGTTTTAGCCTTAAATTCTCATTCTCTGACAGCTTTTGAGTAGTTTATTTCAGCAGTCGGCACCATCTCTCACACACTTTACGCAGGGAAGCCGATGAATATAAGTGAATGTTCCGAAAAGAAAAAAAAGAAAAAAAGAAAAAGGTAATGCACCTTCTAAGTTTGGTGACCCTCACCCGGTCACTTAACCCAACGGTTGTGGAACCTTAAAAAAAAAGATTTCAAGACTCTTTGTTAGTTGGTTCAGCGGTTTCTGGTGCTGAACTTGGTAGGGAGGATTACGGTCTGATCCCCCACAACTACAACTGAGTAAACAAAGGGTTATGCCACATAAGTACCAGAACCCCGTGCAGAAAAGGATCAGAGTCACTAACCGGTCGTCTTGCTATAAGTGTGTGGAGATAACGGGCTTAATGTGATTGCGCCTGAATGAAAAAGAGCAAAAAGGATGAGTAAGTTAGGCTATGGTATAATAATATGATTTGAATTGGTTTGTGTATATAGGAGGCTTATGTCTGCATAACTGTGGTTAGTGTTCTTACGATGTCCTTAGTGTGCAATATTAGTACCTATCGATGCAAACTTAACCGAATATGAGTTGTAGCCTAGGATGAGTAACTAAAGATGTATTTGTGATTTCTTTGTTTTGTTGTTTATTTTGCTCGGAGTGCAAAAGTTCAAGTGTGGGGGAATTTGATCAGTGCATTTTGATGCACGTTCCTTTATGTTTGTACTTAGACATTTCTTTGGTTTGCTTTGCTTATTTATATATTTTATAATGTTTTTCTAATTTAGTTTATTTTTGGTTTAATTTCATTTTCGCACTTTATTTTCAGCATTAGCAGTCTGCACTAAAACGGTCATAACTGGAGTTCCGAGAATCCGATTGACGCATTCTAATAATCGCCGGAAAGCTAAGAGAAAGATCTACAACTTTTGTGTTGGAGTCAAAGTCAGATTCGAAGTCAATTATTCCCAGAATTTCGTTTGAAGTTGCAGCATTAGTTTTATTTTAGTTTTGGGTCGTTAGTTTTGGGCCTGGGTTATGTTTTTGACCCAGTTGGGTTGTAAGCTGTTTGGTTCTCTCTAGTACCTAGGTCTGGCCGTGCTGTCTGTCACTTTTTACTTTTCACCAAATAATTTTGAAAGCTTTGTACGAATGATGAGGAACTAATCCCCGAAGGCAATTTCTGTTGGTTACGGTTTCCAATACTTTGAGGTTTTTAATCTTTAATCCAATTTCTTTTCCCTTTCGATATTAATCTATATGTCTTGTTTGCTTAATTCGAGTTATATAGAATATTATTGATTTATACCGATTGATTTATGTTCCTTGACTTTTATCGTACTTTATCGTTGCTTAATCGTTAAAGTGTGTATGTTAGAATCACGTTTGCTTAATTCGTGATTGTGCTTAATCCGTTTGCTTTATTCGGAAAATAGGAATGAAATCTTATAATGTCAATTTCGCTTGTTAATTGATGTTGTGATCGGTAGGGGAATAAAATCCGCTTAGGGGATTGAAGTTTATTGAACCAATGATAAGTCGGTAACCGAATCAGTAGAATTGTCGTTTTAGCTTATTTGATAATCACTTATTTACTCTATTTTATAAATTGATTCTAAAACCATAAACCCCCTCATAATCGTTTCTATTGGTTAATAACAATACAAGAATCCTTGTGAGACGATAATCCGAGTTAATTTGTCGCTGTACTACGTTTTCGAAAAACTACTCGTTTTGATCCGCGCGCGACAGTGGATCAACCACTCTCCATCACTAAATCTAGATTTCAAACTTCAAATTTTATCCCACAATGTTCTCTTTTCTTCCCTGGAGATAGGAGAGTATACATTGAGAACATAGAAATAACTCCCCCTCCACAAAATCTTCATTCCCAGAAACCCCCTTCCACCGAAATTGAAAATAGCCTTCATAGTATTTGTGTTCCATAAGGTCAAAATTCCCCCAGAAGCCCTTATTGACGGGATAAAAGAAAAATCAACACCACGGGTCCTCCAAAAACTACCAGCCATAGAACAAGAGATATGCTCCATTTTTGTTTCTTGAATAAAGAAAAGATCAGGATTACCTCTAGAGATGATGTGGTTAATTCTTCTTCTTTTTGCACTGTTGCCTCCCCCCCTAATATTCAGAGTTCCAACTATCATTTAAGCATAATTTTGTTCTCCATCCTTGCCTCCGCACAGTTTCTCTCCTCAATCTCCATATGATCAAGCTCCACGACACAATCTTCTGCTCCTGGTTTCTCCACTCCCAAGTCTGATAAAAGCTTCCATAATTTTTTTCCGACATTAGAACCAAACTTCTCCTTCAACCTGCTATTGTTCCTTAGGATTAACGACTCTTCCGATTTCCCACCATAAGCCGCATCTGAATGAGCCAACCCTCCCTCTTTATCGATGTTGCCGTTTTCTGCAGAAAATAGAGAAATAGGATCTGATACCAATTGTCCCCTCGTTTCTAATCCGTCTCATGCCTTCCCTCTATTGCAATAGGCCTTTAATAACGGTTTGGGCTTTTTTTTCCTAACACACTTCGGCCCACTTTTACACCCCACTTTTTTGAATTTAACTCTTTTTATTCTCTTTCCAGCCACCTCCTCACTAGTGGGCCCCTTGCTTAAAACATCTGTGGTCTCAAACCCTTTAGCGCCACTCCCCTCCACAAATGCCACGTACTCCTCTGTTTCCTTAATACCCGTGCTAGAATTTGTTAAACAAACTTTCCCTTTTGCTGCTACAATAGCCTGATCGAATGAAAAAGGCTCCTTTCTAATTATCACCTTTTGAGACGTGACCTTACCTTGCCTAGGTATACCAACAGTCTCATTGACCGCTGGATTCTCTACAGGTTCTTCCACGTCTCCATCTGGAAGCAACACCCCATCTTCCTCCACCACCTCCTTGAACGAAGACTCTCTGCACATCGCATCCTCTTCATAGAAACCATCGGAACACCTTGAAACATCCCCCACCGAAACAGAGTCTTCGGACTCGGAATCCTCCGCCTGCACCTCCTTTCTTGCTACCTTAGAAAGAGAAGTATATTCTTCTCTCAATCTCAACCTGAAATCCACCCCATCCACCTTAACATTTACAAAAACCGACACCATGAAATCGACTGGAATACGGACCAGTACACGAGCCACTTCCATACCGCTTCTCTCTGTGACTGACTCATCTGAGCAAATATACGTCCCGAAAGACTGAACAAGCTTCTCAAAGAAATCCACCCTCCAAGCGTGGCACGGAACACCGAAGAAACGAATCCACGTTGTCCTTTTTGAATCCACATCTAACTCATTCCACGATCTAATACTGTCAAACCATTGTTTCCACCATGATTCCGCTTCCTTGATCAGAGCCTCTATATCTCCTTCCTCCTCTTCTTCTAGTAAACACAAATTCGCCCCCAAAGGAGTGATTTTGATATGAAAATAACCTTTAGAAAAAAATGATCTTGAATATTGTAGGAGGTACCTGGATTAGATACGACACCCACAAAAGCTTTCACCAATAATGCCTTAACTCCTGGATCAGTCTTGTACTCAAAATCACATTTTCGAGCAACAACCACCTCCCTCTGATCCGCAACCACCTCTGCAAAAGTCCAACCACCATCGTTCCGAAGAGAAGCACCTCCTGCAAAACTCTTCTTCGCCACAAACCCCTCCGAGACACCCCTAGGTTCCGCAACACAAGAGCCACCAAACACCTTCACTCTTTCCGCCTCCTTCCTCTCAAACCTAGGAATATTAGCATAAATTTTCACACCATCAATCTGAATGGCATCCAATCTCACAGCAAGCAACCTCGCGTCACCATCTTCCCTGAATCTACCAAAGCCAAACCGCTTCCCCCACTTGTTCCTCCTAGGTGAAATGGCCACCTCCACACACTTGCCGACGCCGCCGAACAGAGCAAACAAATCTTCTGCCTTCACTCTATCAGAGAAGTTAGAGCAAAACACCGAAATCACCTTGTTCCCTTCATCCATCCTCGGTCTCCAATTCCTGGGAAAAACATCCCACCTAGAATGGGCATTCTTGAAAGACTTCCTCTTCACTTCAGTCCATTGCATCTCCCCCTTGAAAAACTAGAGAGAGAAACTCTCCCTTCTCTCTAACTAAAATCTCTAACTTAATGTTAACTCTAGCATATATCAAGTGACAATTAACTTGAACTAAGATGAGAAAAAATTTAAGCACAAGTCTAATTAACAGTTTAAAGGTCTGATGGAACTATGTTCAAAAGTCAAAACAAGTGGCTATTTAAGTCCAAAACCATCAAAGCACATATACCTCAGAAAATGACAGCTTACACGCAGGAGATATCCTTGAACAAGAGAATAAATCACTTAAAAAATGGGGGCTCTCCATTGGTTTTGGGAAATGATTACGGCAAATGGTCATCTTCTCTAAATGTCTCGCATTCTCCAAAATATATGCTGCGAATCGAAAATCAGCTTCGATAGCTTCATATTCTGTAATGTTAATCGTTGTTAGATGAGATGATAGACATTGAGGAACATGGTATGGGTATTTCCAATCCTCTTTGGTTGGTGAACTCTTTGCCTATCCATCAGAGACAAAATAGGATAGGTAAATAAAACAAGAATTAACAAAAACCAATAGCTATCCATGATGGATATATGTAAAGAAACAAACCTTTGAAATGGAAAGAGATTGAAGTTTGGGACAACTTTGGAGCATTTTGAATACTTCATCCCATTCATGAATTTGGGCAGTAGTACTCCAACATAGATTAAGTACTTTTAAGTTTTCAAATACTGGGAACTCTTTGTAAAATGAATCGGTTTTTTTATCATTAAGACTATGCCCTAACTGCATAACACCAAAATTAGATACATACATATAAAAACAAACAAAATGGTAATATATAATGTATCAGATGTCATACCCCTGATATATTTAGATGCTGGACATTATATACAACTTTAAATGGAATCTCGAATAAAACGATATCGGCGGTGATCAACTTGGACAAGGGTTTAAAATACACTTTTGTTGCAGACCTGTCATTTGCTTGAACAAATACAGTACTCAATTTCTCCAATACGGGACACCCAGAGAGAAGTTTCATGAAATCGGCTATATGATGAAAACAAACATCATACATATAGAGGGTTTTGAGCGAAGGAAGATCGACGGAAGAATGAAACAAAGTGTCTGGACGTATTTTGATTAATGTCATGGAGACAAGTGTTTTGAAGCAGAAAATGGTAGGAGCCAAAGGGATGTATAACAAGTATAGATAGAGATAAATGACGCGACGTAGTTTAGCTGCTTCAATAAGTTTGTCGAAAGTGGAAGGGTCGGTTTTGGCATCCCAGGTTTGGGAACGACAATTGAGAATAAAAGATTTGAGGGGAAGATGCTGAGAGTGTGGAGAGAACATAAACGCTTCCACCAATCTAAGCAAGTGAATCCTGTTCTGTGCGTTGTTGACGATTCCATCATCGGCGATGTGTAAAACTGAGAGTGAGTGACATAGTGGGATCCACTTCTTGGAAAGAATGATTGTTTTGAAAGCATGTTTGGCTGTGAGAAAAGAGAGAATATGCGAAAGTATCTCGTCTGGTAAGTCATTGATGGAGGACTCTGATTGCGGCCTTTTGATCCGCTTAATATTTTGGTTTGTGGATGGAGGCAGTTGGGGAAGAAGGTTTTCCATGACCTAGCTTCCCTGTGTGAAATCACCGAATACAACCCTAGTTATACTCCAGGGTTCCTTAACAACGCCCACGTCACACACACGTTTGAACATAATAAAAGTGTCAAAGTTATCTACAAAACATCATGAAACAATAGTGTAAGGAGACGGGGTCTTTTAACAAGTAAATGATAGAATCAAATTCGCTTTGGCAAGTACTCATTCTTACTAATTATAATACTCATTCCATGTTTTTGGTGTGGCTTAATTTAAGACCATTTTCAAATTTTAATTATGCGAATTAAATTATTTCTTTATAAAAGTATCCATGATAAATTTGTGATTGAAAAACACTTTTTTTATTATTATTATTGTTTTATGATTTATATTGAAAAACTAAGGGAAACAATTTATGAAATAAATTAAACTCTTCTTCGATTTATTGAAGAGTAATTCAATATTCAGAAGATGAGCATCAGAAGTTCTGATGTGGGTTGATCGTCTGATGATTACTCAGAAGATGTTGTTGACCAGAAGATGTTATCTTCTGGGTCCCATTAGCTTAGCTGTTTTTTTTAGTAAGGGTACTTTAGTATTTGTTAGTTTTGTACTATGTGTACCTTTAGACTTGTTCACTAAGTTTACTTTATTAGGGCTGATGTGGCAAGATTTTCTTTTGTATAAATAGGCTTGTAATAGCTATCACTTATAACAATCAACGCAAGTAGAATATACATTATTATTCTCTCATTAATCTTTGCGCCGTTATTCCTTTTGTTCATCCTCTTTGTCATCATCTTTATTCTTTGTGCACCAACAATTGGTATCTAGAGCTCCGGTTCCAAACACAGGGAAACACGAGTGAACGTGAGTTTGTGATTGTGTGATTGATTTTGTTTCTGGGAAACAAAGTTGTGTTGAATCACATTTTTCTTGGTTGTTTGTGGGTTGGGAAACACTGTGTGAGTGTGAGTGAAATATGTTTTGTCTGCACAAGTTTAAAGATGAGTGGAAGCAATTTGAATACCAAACTTCCAGTTCTTAATAGCAAAAACTGGAATAGATGGATGATTCAAATGCGTGTATTATTTGGTGCTCAAGATGTTCTAGATCTTGTCATGGAGGATATGTTCCGGTTGCAGCGAATGCAACGGAAGAACAAAGAGAAACGCAGAGAGACAAAGAAGAGAGATCAAAAGGCGTTGTTCTTCATCCATCAGTGTGTGGATGTGAATGTGTTTGAGAAGATTGCTGATTCTATGACGTCAAAGGAGGCGTGGGATATACTGGTTAGGTGTTACGGTGGTGACGCATCAGTAAAGAAGGTGATGCTTCAATCGCTGAGAAAGCAATATGAGAATCTCAACATGAAGAACAATGAGAAAGTTTCTGAGTATATCTCTAGAGTGATTTTGATCACTAATGAGATGAAAGCTTGTGGAGAAACTCTTTCTGAACAAGTAATCATAGAGAAGATATTGAGGTCACTTACTCCTCAATTTGATTATATTGTTGTAGCCATTGAACATTCTAAAGATCTGGACACCATGAGAATAGAAGAGCTGCAAAGTAGTCTAGAGGCACAAGAGTTGCGTCTGACTGAAAGAACTTCTGAGAGGGAAGTTGAGCAGGCTCTGAAGGCTTCTTTTGTCAAGAAGGACCAGAAGCTGAAAAAACATGGTAGGTCGCAGAAGTCAGAAGTCTTCTATTCTGATGAGGAGAAACATCAGAAGGGAAAGGAGAAGTATGACAAGAGAATGGTTCAGTGTTACTGTTGTAATAGGTTTGGCCACTTTGCTAAAGATTGTTGGTCAAACAAAGAAGAAGCAAAAATAGCCAGAGGAGATTCTGATGATGAACCTGTGCTATTAATGGCTTATGAATCTGATGAGGAACCTGTGAGTTTGTCGTTTTCTGATTATGAAGGGGAAGAAAATAACTCTGAATATTCTGAAGGAGTATTTTTATATGATTCAGAATCAAAAGATGACTTTGAAGATTCTGGAGAAGATTCAGAATCTAAGGCTTCTGAAGATAAGTCAGAACTTGAAAGTTCTGAAGGCAAGTCAGACTCTGAAGGTGATTCTGAGTCTGAAGGAGAATCAGAAGATGAGTCAGAATCAGAAGAAGATTCTGCTTCTGAAGATGAGTTAGAACTTGAAAGTTTTGAAGAAGAGTTAGATTCAGAAGATGAAGAATCTTCTGGAGACTCTGAAGATGAGTCAGATGGTGAATCTGATTCTGATCCAGATTTTGATGATGATCAAGAATCTTTGGTGGTCATGCTTCTGGAAGGGAAAAATCTGAAGACATAGGTTCTGGAGGACAAGCTTCTAAAGATGATCATGTTTCTAGTGTTAATCATGACGTTGAAGGTGGAACTTCTGAAGGCGGAGCTTCTGAAGGTAGTCCAGCTTCTGACGGTGGTCATGATTCTGAAAGAAAAGATTCTGAAGTTGGAACTTCTGAAGGCAGAGCTTCTGAAGGTGATCCAACTTCTAAAGGTGGTGGTCTTTGTCGCCCTCGGTTTTTTACCGTACCTCTCGCGGAGAGATACACGAACTGACACTCTTCTCTTTTTTGCTTTTGTGTTTTTGAAAATCAGAGAGTCGCCACCGACTTTTATTTTATCCAATTAAGGAAAGGTTTATAAAAGAAACAGAAAAAGACCTTTAAGAAATTCTGGGTAAGGGGGTTGGTTATACAAAGGGAAGGTATTAGCACCCTTTGTATCCATGATTATCCATGGGCTCTTTAATTTGCTTAGCTCACTTGTTTTGAATCACTTTTCTCTTGCCTTGAAATGCTTGTATGTGGTTTCAAATACTTTTTCAAATTGACTTTGTAATGATCCTTGTGCGGATGTATACAAAGTGTTTTATCTTTCGAAAGATGTTTTGAAAAAAAGAACGTTAACTTCGTAATGATCCTTGTTTGGATATATACCAAGTATTGTCTTTTTTTTGAAAGTTTTATTTTGAAAAACAACGGTATATGAGTCATTTGTTTGTTTTGATTTGAGCAAGAAAATTAGGAGGTCTACCCTAAGTTGTAAGGTCTTTTCCTATTTCCTTTAGAAAATTCTCCTTTCACCGGATGTAAACGAAAGTTCGATTTTGCATTCGAAACAATAGAATTTGATTTTGATTTTGAAAAGAGTAAAAGAGGGATTACCCTAAGAGGTGCAAGTGTGATTGTGTTTTGATTCACATATTTTATCTTTGAAGTTAGTGACCTAACGCTTCAATTTTTATCTTTGACATACACGCAATTTTATATGTACAGAAATTAAAATGCGGAATGTAAAATGCGGAAAGTAAATCTACGCTATTACATCGATTGTGCGGGAAATGTAAACTACATTATTTACATGAATTTGACAACCTATACACTTGATCTAGGAATTTAAATTGCAAGGAAATAAAAGAAATATTTTTTGGATTTTTTGATGATTGATTTTAATTAGAATTAATGCATGATTAATTTAATTAAAATGAGAAAAAGGTAGAAATAAAATTTAAACCTAAAAATTAAGTTTAAAATATGTTCAAAATGCTTGTCAATTAATTTTAAAGACAAAACTAATTTTTTTTTGGAATTTTCGAAGTTGATTTTGAAATTATTAAGTTAAATAATATATATAATTATACAAATAATTATACAAATAATTAAAACTTAAAGAGAAAAATATTCTAATTATGTACAAAATTAGCCTATAATATATAAACTATATTTAATATAAAGAACAATTCTTTTTATGATTTTTTTTTGATTGGTTGAGATAATTAAAAAGCAAATATATAAATATATACTAATTAATTAAGCAAAAAATATTTTAATATTTAAGAAAAAATAAAATATTTTATGTCAAAAAATAATAGATTATTTTAGAAACCTAAAAATATTTTTATTATATTTTTTTGATTTTTGAAACTATTTTAAATTAATTTTGTAAAGAAAATAAAATAAAATAGAAAATATATAAAACAATGATCATGTGTGGTAATTAAATGAGGTCTATGATACAGTGGCGCGTTTTGATGCGTTAGATGTGTAGCTGGCATGATCTGATGGTGGTTAGAACGAGGACATATGGCGTGTAACAGACCTGCAAAGCACTGGATTAGAGATTTTAAAATTTTAAAACGCGCGCCTCTCAGCCACTCAGGTGAGGACACATCATCGTCTTCAACCTCTCGCCACCCCTTTTAACAGCGTTTTTTGCCTAGAAGCGCTGTAACAGATGAAGCTCATCCCTGCAAAATAGCGAATAGGGGTAAACAAGCATAGAAATTTTTTGCGACCTATCCATTTGATTCGTCATGATTCACTGAATTCAACCATGCCCTTAATTTTGTCTAATTTTGCCTCTAACGAAAAACCCTAAAATAAAGTTCAAAAACCCTAAAATGGTATCTTCGTAGATACGTGTTCAAACTTCAATTAAGTTTCCAGAAACGTTCAGAGCACCTATCTAAACATAAATATGCATTTACATCGTGCTAAACATGCATGTATGGTTGAATTCGTGTCAGTTTTGGTTTGAACAAACCATGAGCTTTAGTGGATGATTCTGAGTGTTTCAAGGTTTGCAATCGATCTGGATAGATTCAGTGATGTTCAAGGATTGTGTTTGAGTGTTTATTTTGTATTGAAAATGGCTTAAATTCAGAATTCGAATTTTGAATTTCTTTGAAAATTTCAAGTGATTACAAGCATGGTACAAGCATATGTCTGGTCCTAAATTCGTGTCTCTTTTTTTGATGAAGTATACTACTTCATTTATAGGCAAAGAAAGTGCTTAAAAACTAAGCTAGGAAGCATTGATGATTTTGTTGAATTCTTGAATATTCTAATATATGTAGCTTTGAATTCAAGCAACCATGGCTTGATTTTTCCACTCTCTTCTGCTGTACTATCCTCTTGTGGCAGAGTTGAATGCTTCTTGATGGCCTTAGCTTAATATCCAAGCTACATAATATCATCCCTCCATTTCTTTTTTCAATTTAATCTTTAATGTGATAAAATTAAACCAAAAAAGAACAAAAATGCTATGGGCCTTGGCTTGGTCGTGGGAGGCCCTTCACATTATGGGTAACATGTTTGGATCATGAAAATTTGGCCCCTTTTGGAAAAAAAAAATTTGATCAATGTTGATTTCATGCATTTTCCCAAAAAATGGTCAACTTCAACCAGGCATAAATCCCTCATTTTTTATCATATGAAGGAGTTCTTGTACTTTTTGGAAACCTCAAAGAGTCCTCTAACCAATGTCTTTGGTCTCATATCAAAATTATTTTCCATGCTCCTTGTGTGTCCTTTTGAAAAAAGTGACTTTTTGTTGACTTTGAAAATGACCTGTAATGTCTTGGTTCATATTTTTCAAATGGTAAATCTAATGACCATGGGACCAATTGCATTTGAAAGATAATTGAATTTCCTTCAAAATGAGCTTTGGTTTGAATTTTTTGGATGAAGGATGAGAGAGTTATGACCAGTCAAAGTTCAGTTGACTTTTTAGGAGAAAACCCTAATTTTGAAACTTAGGGTTTTGTTGATTTTTGATCTTTCCTTGATGAATTATGATCAACCAATGATCAAATGATGCATATTTTGACAAAATATGGATGTTGACAAAAAAATTTATTTTTGACTGTCTGTTGACTTTTTGGTCAAACGGGTCGTCTGTTGACTGTTTGAACTGCTGACTGTGCGTCTGAGCGAGTTGAAGTTTGAAAATTTGTATGGTGGTACTTTGAGATATATGGAGGTCCATGAAATCCATTTGAGGTCTCAAAAACTTGTTCTCCTGAAAAAAACAAGAAACCCTAGTCAGGGACTGTTTGTGTAGGAGACAGTTAAGCGTACCTGATTTTTGTGCAGTGCTGAGTCTCTGCTAATCATGTGATATTCAGAAGACTTCTAGAACAAAAATCTTGGAATTTTGAAATGCAAAAGATTGATTTGATTGATGGTACAAAACACGGAGAATTGCACTGTCAGCGAGTTTGACTGTCAACTAGCTGTCCGGGTATTAATGTAGCAGTTAGAGTGAAAATTCAACAGTCAAAGTTAATTTTTTCTTTTTGTTTTTTGTTGTGTTAATGGTGAAAATTTATTTACATGAGTTGTTAGAAAAAAACAGACATAATAAATAAATAATATATACTGTATGCGAGCAAAATTACCGATAATAACCCTGAAAAACATTTAATGCACAGAAAAATAAATATTTAACTGGCAGAAAACACACAAAATATTATCTTAATAATTAAACAACAGTACGACAGATAGTACGACATTTAAATATTACATAATATAATGAACAGTACGACGAGTAAACGGTACGTTATTAAAAAATAAAAGATACGACAAACTTTAAGAATGACGATTAATAACCCATGCTACAAATGATAACATATAGATGATTGGGAGTGTAAACAACCCAGGTCCACATTTTTCAGGACTATGCAGACAGAAGAAGGACATGATTACCACCACGACGGTGATGACCATAAGAAAACATGTTTCCATCCGCTTCGCCATTTTTGCCGGGGAAGAAGAGAGAATGAATATGAAGTAGAAATTTGAGAGATGAGTTAGAATTTGATGTGAGATTTTATGGAAAGAATGAGAGGTTTTTATAGAATGAAAAGAAGGATAGAGACGTTGGGGAATGAAGTGATTTCGTACAAAAAAGGAAAATTTGAGTGGAAGTAGGATTTGAAAGAAAGTGTATGGTAGGGTTTGAAAAAAAAAGATGTATAGAATAAAGTTAGGATTTGATTTTGAAAGAAAGAGATTTGAAAAGAAAGGAAAATATTTTTGAAAATAATAAAATATAGTACAAAAATTAGTGGGAAACAAAAGTTAATAATAATTTACTTGGTACCAGTACAGTCTGAGTCCCCGGACTCTGTGCCTGCAAAAAGATTTAGTTCTGTACCAATTGCGTCAGTACTATTTATCTGTAAATAAATCCCAAATAAATAGCGTGTGTGAAGTAATAAACATTACTTGGCATTTGTGTAAGAATAAATTCAACAGCGAGCCAAAATACCGTACAAGAAAAATTCTAAAAACCAAGTATTTCATAAATCAGGATATTTAGGGAATAAAAATCCAAGATTATGAAACTCCCAACTTTTAGACAGAAGTCTGTTACCTTCTTTTTTTTGAAAAAAGATGCGGGCAAATTTTGGGGTATAACAGTTGCCCCTGTTCAATCTTCTTAAACCTGAAGAGATTGTTTGAAATCTGAAGGTAGGAGATGATTGAATATTTTAGATGCCCTGAAAATTTGCACTTACCTTGACCGGTTGTGATGTTGGAAATTGCTTTTGAATGTCGTCTGAGAAATGTTGTCTGCAGATCGAAACATTGCCTGAGATGGGCCTTCAGATGCCATTTGGAAAATGTGTTGATGGTTTGTTCATCAGAATGAATCCATTAATTATATCTTGATGAAGGATTTGAAAACCTCTGTATTGACTGTTTCGGAACCGTCCGAGGTTACCGCTTTAAGTCTAGGAGGATGATCGTTACGGAACTGTCCAAAGTTTTCCGCTTTGAAAGTTGATCGTTGTGGAACCGTCTGAGGTATCAGCTTTAGATCTTTGATGGTAGATCGTTCTGGAACCGTCTGAGGTATCAACTTTAGATCTTTGATGGTAGATCGTTCTGGAACCGTCTGAAGTATCGACTTAGATCTATGTTGCTTGTTTTTTGAGTTGGAAAGAGAGATCTCTTCAGAATGAATCTTTGTCCTAATTATATCTGAGAGGACTGTTCGTTTGAATAGAATTCAGGGGAACACTGTATGTGATCTGAAGCTATTAGTCCACCTGAAAAAAATCAAGTTAGTGACATGCAATGTCATGATGCATGTAATGTATGCGTCTGTCATGAAACATTATATGTTGTGTATGAATATGCGTATGATGTATTATGTATGATGTATGATGTATGATGTATGACTTATGCAGTCTTGAGTGTATCAAGCTTCTGGTTGGGAAAATAAATCCCCGCTAGCCATTTGGAAATGAAGGCATTGTGATTGCGGAAGATCTTTGCCGTCTTGTTCGAGTACACTCGGCTGGGAACCTTCTTTGAGAACCAGGGTGCTCTGTTGAAAGATCTTTGACTACTGCTCGGGGATGAAAGGTAATTTGAAAGTTCTGATTTTGATACCCTTTAAAATGGGAATGAGGAAGATGCATAATCCTCCGATGCACTATTTGACCAAGTCCTGGCATGGAGATCACACCTTCTAGGGATAGCAATCTGGAACAGCCCTGCTGGGGAATAAGATTTCTCGAATCACTTTGTTGGAGAGAAAAATCTCATTGAGGAATTTGCTGAGAAATGCACTTCTGTTGGGGATTTTTCTTCTGATGCTGGTTTCGGGATGATGTCAAAATGATCGGGACATTACCTGAATGCTATTCCTGTTTTTCCTGGTAAACATCAATCATATCCAAATGCACATGTTCATTCAAAATTATCATTTGGGACGTTTACGTATTCAAAACAGAAAAAGTGAAAATGTTGATTTTGAGCATGATCTGTATTGATTTTTGAAAAAGAGCCATGATAAGCGGATTAGTACAAGGAGACAAAAATCCTAGTAGTAGGAAATTGTCATAAAGCTTTGGAAAAGTAGAGAAATAGCTATGTGAAAACAATCCAGTCAAGTTTCAATTCTGCTATTGCCAATCTGTCTTCGAGCATCTCATCCCTCACTTGTTGGAAGAAAGTAGTTGGACTGATCGGTGTCTTTGATGTGTTGAACCTTGAAGGTGAGTAGGTAGCCGAACGGAACATAGTTGTACGCTTTATTCCCTAAATTTTGCCTAGCCTGCCTTTTCAGGTTTTCAGCCTACCGGGATAATATTTATTTACTCTCTAATTTTTGCCTGGATCGCCTTTTCAGGTTTTCAATCCACCGAGACGCTCATTTTTTGCCTAAATTGCCCTTTCAGGTTTTCAACTTAGTGAGCTGTTTTAAGCGAAGTACTTTTTGACTATGTCCGCATTCACAGGGTGTGGGAAATCCTCGCCATCCATAGTGGTAAGCAACATGGCTCCGTCGGAGAATATTTTCTTGATTACAACGGTCCCTCATAAGTGGGAGTCCACTTGCCCCTGGGGTCACCTTGTGGTAAGATGATGCGTTTGACAACCAAACCACCGGTTTGGTATGCCTGACTCTTGACTTTCTTATTGAAGGCTTTGATCATACGCTTTTGGTACAACTGACCATGACAAATAGCTGCAAGCCTCTTCTCATCAATCAAGTTTATCTGGTCCAACCGTGTTTGAATCCAATCGTCTTCGTCTAGATCAGCTTCTTTCATAATCCTTAGGGAAGGAATTTGAATTTCAATTGGAAGAACTGCCTCCATACCATAGACTAAGGAGAATGGAGTTGCCCCTGTTGAAGTACGCACAGATGTGCGATAACCATGAAGAGCAAAAGGTAACATCTCATGCCAGTCTTTGTAGGTTACTGTCATCTTTTGTATGATTTTCTTGATGTTCTTATTGGCAGCTTCCACCGTGCCATTCATCTTTGGTCGATATGGAGAGGAATTATGATGTTTGATCTTGAACTGTGTGCAAAGTTCAGTAATCATTCTGTTGTTTAGATTTGTGCCATTGTGTGTGATGATCTTTTCAGGGATGTCGTGCCGACAAATGAGATTATGCTTGATAAACCTGGCCACAACATTCTTGGTGACAGAAGCAAATGACGCTGCTTCTACCCATTTTGTGAAGTAGTCAATAGCGACTAGGATAAAACGATGTCCGTTGGAGGCAGTAGGCTTGATTTCTCCGATCATATCAATACCCCACATTGCAAAAGGCCAAGGAGCCGTCAGGACGTTTAGCGGGACTGGAGGTACATGTACTTTGTCGGCATATATCTGGCATTTGTGACAGGTTCTGGAGTGACGATGGCAGTCTGTCTCCATGGTAGACCAATAATAACCTTCTCTCAGAATCTTTTTAGCCATTGTATGTCCACTTGAATGAGTACCAAAGGCACCATCGTGTATGTCTTCCATAATCTGTTCTGCTTCTTTCTTGTTTACACAACGAAGCAAAGTCGAGTCATGGTTGCGTTTGTATAGGGTTCCATTACTTAGAAAGAATTTGGCAGCAAATCTTCTTAGAAACTTTCTGTCGTTAATGGATGCCCCTTCAGGGTACTCTTGAGCTTCGAGATATCTTTTTACTTCATGGAACCATGGTTTTTCTTCCGTTCCTTCGGCATCGATCTCATTGCAATAGGCTGGTTCATCTTGTCTATAAATGGTGATCATTGGCGCCTCATTGTCCCACCTGACTTTGAACATAGATGACATGGTAGCTAAAGCATCAGCTAGTTGATTTTCTTCTCGCGGGATATGTTCAAAAGTGATTTCTTCAAAGTAAGGAATCAAACTCAACACATATTCTTTGTAAGGAATTAGATTCGGGTGCTTTGTGTCCCATTCCTCTTTGACTTGATAAATTACAAGGGTTGAGTCTCCATAGACCTCCAGGAATTTGATTCTTAGATTGATTGCAGCTTTGAAACCCAGAATACATGCTTCGTACTCGGCTATATTGTTAGTGCAGTTGAAACATAATCTGGCAGTGAATGGCGTATGACCTCCTGCGGGGGAAATGATCACAGCTCCGATGCCATTACCAAGTGCATTAGAAGCTCCATCAAAAACCATAGTCCATCGGGATTCTGGCTCGGGTCCTTCTTCCGGTCCTGGTTGTTCGTAGTCAGTGACTAGCATAATATCTTCATCTGGGAAGTCAAAATTCAACGCTTGATAATCATCCACTGCTTGATGAGCCAGATGATCAGCTACCACACTTCCTTTGATTGCTTTTTGTGAAGTGTACTGGATGTCATATTCTGTTAAGATCATTTGCCATCTTGCTATTCTTCCAGAGAGAGCAGGTTTTTCGAACACATACTTGATGGGATCCATTTTGGAGATCAGGAAAAGGGTATGGTTTAGCATATACTGTCTTAGTCGGCGAGCCGCCCATGCTAAGGCACAACAAGTTTTCTCGAGCAGTGAGTATCTTGTTTCACAATCGGTAAACTTTTTGCTAAGATAGTAGATTGCATGCTCCTTTCGGCCAGACTCGTCATGTTGCCCCAGTACACACCCCATTGAATCTTCTAACACAGTTAGGTACATTATCAGAGGTCTCCCTTCCACTGGTGGTAACAAGATTGGCGGTTTTTGAAGATACTCTTTGATCTTATCAAAGGCTAACTGGCATTTGTCATTCCATCTTTCCACTTGATCTTTCTTCAACAGTTTGAAGATCGGCACACATGTAGTAGTCATATGGGCAATAAATCTGGCGATGTAATTCAGACGTCCCAAGAATCCTCTGACTTGTTTCTCGGTACGGGGTATAGGCATTTCTTGAATGGCTTTGACCTTGGCAGGATCAACCTCAATACCTTTGCTGCTGACGATGAAACCTAAAAGTTTACCGGATCTTACTCCAAAGGTACACTTGTTCGGATTCAGTCGCAACCTGTATTTCTTGAGTCTGTCAAACAGCTTGTGCAGATGACCTAGATGTTCTTCTTCGGTGTTGGACTTTGCAATCATATCATCGACATAAACCTCTATCTCCTGGTGAATCATATCATGGAACAGAGCTACCATTGCACGCTGATATGTAGCTCCTGCATTCTTTAAACCAAAGGGCATTACTTTGTAACAAAAGGTTCCCCAGGGTGTTGTGAAGGTTGTTTTTTCCATGTCTTCGGGGGCCATCTTGATTTGGTTGTACCTTGAGAATCCATCCATAAAGGAGAATACCTTGCATTGTGCAGTATTGTCAACCAATACATCGATGTGAGGTAAAGGGAAATCATCTTTGGGGCTTGCCCGGTTCAGATCTCTGTAGTCTACACACATTCTGACTTTCCCGTCTTTTTTAGGCACAGGCACTATGTTAGCTATCCAAGGAGGATAACTCACAACTTTCAGAAAGCCAGCATTGAATTGTTTCTCAACCTCGTCTTTGATCTTCTTTGACATATCGGGCCTACTCCTCCGCAATTTCTGCTTGACTGGAGTGCTACCTTCTCTGATTGGCAGGCGATGAACCACAATGTCCGTGTCAAGGCCAGGCATATCTTCATAGGACCAGGCGAATATCTCAACGTAGTCTTGCAACATTTGAATCAGTCTTTGCTTGACACTGTCTTCTAGATCAGCCCCTATCTTGACTTCTTTCTTTTCTTCGTCACTGCCCAAGTTGATAACCTCAATTGGTTCTTCATGCGGCTGTATAATCTTTTCTTCTTGTTCTAACAGCCTTGCAAGTTCCCTTGGTACTTCACAATCTTCCTCACTTTCGTCCTCAGTTTGGTAGATCAGATTTTCAAAGTCATGACTGGCAATAGCAGAATCGTTATCAACAGGATCCAGAGTGAATGTGAATCTGCATTTATTTATGTGGGTGTGTGTAAAAACACATAACTATTTGAAAAATGAATAAAGCAAAGAAAGAAAAAGGATCACAAAATTTGAATATGCAAACGTCCCATGATTTTATTGAATGAACATGATCATGATATGACAAACCCTTATAAAAGGACCAGTGTGCTTCGGGCAAGGCACACGACTTTCAAGCTCATGGTTCGATAGTACAGGAACCATTTTTATTTTTGAACATATGGACAGTGAAAACAGGAAAATGCATTTACTCCTGATCAAAGGAGATGACATCTTCAGCTTCCCAGTTGTTCAACCCATTGTTGTGAGCGGGGAATATCCAGTTGCCCCAGTTGCAGTTGTCTTTTGTGTCTCCCACAACATTGACTTCTTTAGTGACGAGATGAGCTGTTGATCCTTCAGGATGAGCAAGATGCTCTGTTGGATATGAGGATCCAGGTTGAGGTATCTCTGTTGGTTGAGAGAGATACTCGATAAGGCCGTCCCATCCAGTCGGGATGACGTCTTGGATAGAGACTTGTGCATTCTGCTGAGTAGTGTACTGTGACAGAAAATAACCCTCGTTATTTGGTATCTCCCAGGCTTCTCCAGGAGTGAAATTGTCTTTGCAATGTTCATCCCATCCAGTTGGGACAATGTCTTCAATGGCGACTTGTGAGCTCGGAGGAGCGGAATATTTCACTATAAAGTCATTGTTGCCACTTGGCTCTCCTAGCGTATCCCAAACTTCTTTAGGTGGACTTTGATATTGCTCAGTAATGGAACTTGTGAGACTTTTGTAATCCTCGAACTGATTATCCCATCCAGTCGGGACAATGTTTTCGATGGCAATCGAATAACTCGGAGGAGCAGTATACTTTACCATAAAGTCATACTTGCCACTTGGTTCTCCCAAAGTGTCCCAAACTTCCATGGATACAGGTGGAACTCCATTGGGATATTGTTGAATCATTCCATCATCTTCAATAGCATTTACTTCTTGGCTGATGAAATGTGTCATTAACCCTCCAAAACGAAGACTTTGATTGTTCTTCTGAGTTCCATTAGCATAGCCCAAACCCAGCTTGTCGAATTTGTAAGGCACATCAATGAGTTGTCCCCATGCTGTGCCACCACCTTCTTTGATTGCAGCTTTTGCATCTTTGAGAGAAGCCATTGTTGGATTTATTTTTATAGCAGGATTAACAGAAATGTGCTTGGCAGTAGAGACATTAGGAGAGACCACCTCAAAAGCTTGGCAGGGGGTTTCAATGAATTCTCCATCCATCTCAACATACTTGGAGTTACTCAGGTGGCTAACCACATATTCTTCTTCACCATGGACTGTGACGATCTTCCCTTTTACTGGATACTTTAACTTCTGATGCAGGGTAGAAGTTACAGCGTTTGCCCCATGTATCCAAGGGCGTCCTAGTAAACAGGAGTATGTTGGATGAATATCCATCACAGAAAAGGTAGAATCAAAGACCTGAGAGCCCACTCTGATTGGGAGATTCACCTTTCTGTACACTGTTCTTGTTGACCCGTCGAAGGCTCCTACCACAACATCGCTTGGTTGTAACACAATTCCTTCGAAGTCAAGCTTTTCCAGTACTGTTTTTGGTAACACGTTCAAAGAGGAACCGTTATCTACCAGTACATGAGATAGAGTGGTGCCATTACATTCAATAGAGATGTGTAGGGCTTTATTGTGATTTTTTCCAGCAGGGGTTAGATCAACATCAGAGAAACCGAGACCATTATTCACGGTTAGATTGGCAACACAATTTTCAAATTGATCGACTGAAATCTCTTGTGGCACATGTGCAGCTTTTAGGAACTTCATCAGGGCCTTGGCATGAGCTTCCGAATACTTTAGCAGAGACAGCATTGAGATTTTTGAAGTAGTGTGCCCCAGCTCTTCGACAATATTGTAATCACTCTTGCAGATGATTTTCAATATTTCCTCCATTTCTTGCTTTGACGGATCTTCAACAGTGACTTCCACCGGTGCTTGAACTGGTTCAACTAGTGGCTCTTTGCCTCGAGCGTTGATACCTTGATTAGGAACTAGGACCTGGACTGGATTAGTAGCAATATTTGGAGAAATTTCTGGTGAAAAGATCCTTCCACTTCTCGTAATCTTACTAGTACCCACAATATTATCAACAGTTGGAGTAGTAAAATTCACGGCCTCTTCAGTCAAGGTATCTTGCTTAACTCCATGGACATAAACATTAGTGTCATAACTCCACGGGACAGCTTTGTTTGAGGAGTATGGAAACGGAGTTGGACTGGTAATGATGACGGATGCCACTTTGGGTGTAGCAGAAATTTTGAAAGGAGCTTTGATAGGGATTTTCAATGGTATGTTGGAAACCACTGAGACATCCTCTATTCTCATCCCATTTGAAAAGACTTCACATAAATCGTCCATAGAAGGGAGCCTCTCAAGCATAATGATACGGCGATCCATCCACTTTTGAATTCCCATTCTCAGGTTTTCACAACCATTGGGTAGGTGTGCGCAATAAAAGCACTCAGGGTCACAACCTGGAAAGTAACCAGCTTGGATTAGCTTTCTTTTGACTTCAAGGAGCGGAGTTGACAATTCTCTCACATCATAGATGTAAACAGTGTCTATGATTGCGTTGATGGTCTTGTCGTGTTTCGGCATAGGTGCAGTGATGACATTTGGAGTCTCTGGAGGATCGAACTCAATTTCCCCAGCATCTATCATGTCTTGTATTTTATTTTTCAGGGCCCAACAGTGATCTGCGTCATGTCCTAGACAGTTAGAGTGATACGCACATGTTGCATCAGGGCGATAACTTGGAGAGGAAGTGTTGACATTCTTTGGAGGATCTTTCAATGTGATCAGATTTGCTTTTAACAAGTGCTGCAATGCTTGAGAGATTGGCATATTGATTCTGGTGAAATTTCTTCTTGGTGCATCTGGTCGACGCGTATATTTTGGTGGTTGATCTTTTTGAGGTGCAGATGCGGAGATCAGAATTGCCCCTACAGATTGGTGATGCTCATTTTTGCGACCTTTCTGACTATGCATTGTATTGACCTCATTCCTCCCACTGATGGGCCTTTTTGTAGTACCAGAGGAAGAGCCTATTTGAATTTTTCCATTTTGAATGCCGCTTTCGACACGCTCTCCAGTCAATATCAGGTCAGTGAAACCTGATGATGAGCTTCCCAGCAAATGACTATAGAAAGGGCCAGTTAAAGTGCCCATGAACATGTCGGCCAGCTCGCGATCAGATAAGGGTGGTTGAACCCTTCCAGCTAGATCTCTCCACTTTTGCGCATATCCTTTGAAACTTTCTTTTGGTGCCATAGACATGCCCCTTAGTTGAGTACGGGTTGGTGCAAGGTCAGCGTTATATTGATACTGTTTGTAGAAAGCAGCAGCTAAATCTTCCCACGTATGAACTTTTGTGCTTTCCAGTTGGTAGTACCACTCGAGTTGTGTACCCGACAGACTTTCCTGGAAGAAATGAATCCACAATTTGTTATCTGCTGTATGAGGTAGTATCTTCCTCACATAGGACCTCAGATGCAGTTTTGGGCAAGAAACTCCATCATATTTTGCAAAGACAGGAACTTTGAACTTTGGAGGGATAACAATATCTGAGACGAGTCCCAAATCATTGAAATCCAAACCGGGTATTTTTTTGTATCTCCATAGCTTTCATGCATTCTTCCAACTGCTGGTATTTGTCATCATCCTGTTCGTCTCCTGAATGAAAATCTTCTTCATTAGAAGAGAGAGAGGGTTTGGCAGAACCCTGGTTGCTATGATTGTCTCCTTGTTCACCATCACCGACTATTTCAGGGATTGGTGGTTTTTTGGACTTTTTGACTGGGATTTTGATCTTCCTTTTCAGGTGACTCAAGCCTACAGATCCTTTGGGCTTCTTTTTCTTCTTGGTTATCAGGGCTTTCAGTTCTTGTTGCCCCTTTGCTAATTCCAGAATTGCTACCTGAACTTGGGCGTTCTGTGCTTCGAGATTCTTGATGCTTGTTTCGGATTCCATCTCTTCTAACTGAAATAAACAGCGAGGAGATGAGAAACCTGTCATGTGAACCTGTTATGCAATGTTTATGAATGAAGTGCATATGCAATGTTTTCAAGGATCTTGGAATTTAGATTTGTTTAAAACAAAGGAGAAACAAACATTTATTAGTTAAACAATTTATTTCTTTTTTTCTTTGCCTCATTCGGGCTTACAAAACAGAAAATAAAGAAAATGAAGGATCCCTCAGGTCTCCCATGGACGCTTTCTCTTTGCACCCAGGAATGTGTTGATCTGTTGTTCTTCTTGGAGTTGTCCGGTGAGCTCCAATACTTTCCTCTCATAGTCTTGACAGTGTGCTTTGAAGGTGTCTCTTTCCTCTTTTAGCTGAACCCAAGATTTCTGCAACTCTTCCAGGTCAGTTGGCATATCCGGATGTAGAATAACTCGAGGTTCGTCTCCTTCAACTTCTGGCTCAATAGTCACAGGTAGAATAGCGGGATATGGCATGATGAACTTCTGAGCATGAGCACGCACCCATTTGAGGTAAGGCTCCATGGGAATAGAGTTCCATTGTCCTAAAGTTTTGCTTTCTACTCTATAGACACTGCCCCACGCATGTATAAACCATCGTCGATGTCTGTGGGAATCATCTTCGTAATCAAACATAATGCCACGGGTAATCATGTCGGGAGGACCCTTTCTCCGTGCATATCCGAATTGGCGCAAAGCTAAAGAGGGGTTGTAAGTGATGCCTCCTTTGATGCCAAGGAGTGGCACATTAGGGTATTCTCCACAATGGTCAATGATAGTAATGTCTCTCTGAAAGAAGTTGTTCCACCGGATATCTGAATGAGATAAAGACATGATTCTACGAGACCATTGCATCCTTTGTTCGTTTCTCAACACTGATCGGGGAAGGTGTAACGTAAACCATCTAGCCAGTAGTGGTACATAGCACATATGAGTTCCTCGTTTCTTCATGGTACGAGTGTGTAGAGAATGTAGTATATCTCCCAGCAAGGCAGGTACCGGGTTACGGGTTAAGAAAATGTTGATGATGTGCACACTTATGAACTGGTTGAGATTTGGGAACAAAACCAACCCATAGATCAAAAGAGCCACAACCTCCTCAAAAGCTGGGTAACTTCTGTTTTTTAGTAGTACTCGAGCCTTTTCCATTAAGAATTTAGCAAGCAAACCCTCGACTCCACTCTTTGTTTCCCAATTGGACTCGATTTCTGACTTTCGCAAGTGTAAGGCAGCAGCAATGATTTCAGGTTTTGGAATCCTTTCTAAACCAGTGAAAGGTAATTGATCTCGAACAGGTAATCCAATTAGTTCAGAAAACTCTTCCAAGGTGGGTACTAACTGGTAATCAGGAAAGGTAAAACAATGATGTTCGGGATCAAAGAATTGGAACAGGACCCGTATCATGTCTTCTTCAAATTTTGAGGTAACCAAATGGAGTAGGTGACCGTGCTTTTCGGTGAATTGAGCATTCCTGATAAATTCTGATATTAAGTCTTTTAGTTCAGATGGTACTGTTGAGATGTTGATTCGGATGTAATCTCTGGTAGCGGGAGCCATTACCTGCAATAACAGAACAAAGGTAAACTCTTTGATCCTTGAAATGATTAGTGAGAAAATGATATGCTTATGATGCTTATGATGTCATGATGTCAAACATGTGGCAAACACAAACAAATCAAACAATAGCCTTAGGTTTAAAGGCTTGCATGAAGTTCATAGGTGATACCCTCCCCACTGAAGTTGAGTTGGTTAAAACCTGTCCTAGAATAGTATTCGGGTTCTATGATCCTTGGAGACAACATCTCAATACGGCGCTCGGACGGCCGATCAAAATATTTCTCGAGGATAACTAACTTCGATCAATTTCAAAGCTAGCTACTTAATAGGCCACAAGTCAAGTTCAACTAAAGGTTCTAAGACAAATTAGTGTTTAATGACATTTCGGAAGCCTAACATACTCCTTGATCGTTTTCAAGGGACATCAGTATAAACCAAAGTGTCGCACTAACGGTGACTACCAGATCAACCGTATCGGTACATGCCGTACAATTTCCTTGGTCTATTGTCACATACTTAAGGTATCTCGAGATTCGGGTTAGAATCTTTCACACAAGCAAATACCCAAACAAACCTTTGAAAAAATAGAACAATCAAGACAAGCAATTGAAAACATCGAAGTGATCTAAACTCTAAAGGTAACCCCTTTTGAAAACATTTTGTTTTTAGAAAGTAAATCCCCAGCAGAGTCGCCAGTTCTGTCGCCCTCGGTTTTTTACCGTACCTCTCGCGGAGAGATACACGAACTGACACTCTTCTCTTTTTTGCTTTTGTGTTTTTGAAAATCAGAGAGTCGCCACCGACTTTTATTTTATCCAATTAAGGAAAGGTTTATAAAAGAAACAGAAAAAGACCTTTAAGAAATTCTAGGTAAGGGGGTTGGTTATACAAAGGGAAGGTATTAGCACCCTTTGTATCCATGATTATCCATGGGCTCTTTAATTTGCTTAGCTCACTTGTTTTGAATCACTTTTCTCTTGCCTTGAAACGCTTGTATGTGGTTTCAAATACTTTTTCAAATTGACTTTGTAATGATCCTTGTGCGGATGTATACAAAGTGTTTTATCTTTCGAAAGATGTTTTGAAAAAAAGAACGTTAACTTCGTAATGATCCTTGTTTGGATATATACCAAGTATTGTCTTTTTTTTGAAAGTTTTATTTTGAAAAACAACGGTATATGAGTCATTTGTTTGTCTTGATTTGAGCAAGCAAATTAGGAGGTCTACCCTAAGTTGTAAGGTCTTTTCCTATTTCCTTTAAAAAATTCTCCTTTCACCTGATGTAAACGAAAGTTCGATTTTGCATTCGAAACAATAGAATTTGATTTTGATTTTGAAAAGAGTAAAAGAGGGATTACCCTAAGAGGTGCAAGTGTGATTGTGTTTTGATTCAGATATTTTATCTTTGAAGTTAGTGACCTAACGCTTCAATTTTTATCTTTGACATACACGCAATTTTATATGTACAGAAATTAAAATGCGGAATGTAAAATGCGGAAAGTAAATCTACGCTATTACATCGATTGTGCGGGAAATGTAAACTACATTATTTACATGAATTTGACAACCTATACACTTGATCTAGGAATTTAAATTGCAAGGAAATAAAAGAAATATTTTTTGGATTTTTTGATGATTGATTTTAATTAGAATTAATGCATGATTAATTTAATTAAAATGGGAAAAAGGTAGAAATAAAATTAAAACCTAAAAATTAAGTTTAAAATATGTTCAAAATGCTTGTCAATTAATTTTAAAGACAAAACTAATTTTTTTTTGGAATTTTCGAAGTTGATTTTGAAATTATTAAGTTAAATAATATATATAATTATACAAATAATTATACAAATAATTAAAACTTAAAGAGAAAAATATTCTAATTATGTACAAAATTAGCCTATAATATATAAACTATATTTAATATAAAGAACAATTCTTTTTATGATTTTTTTTGATTGGTTGGGATAATTAAAAAGCAAATATATAAATATATACTAATTAATTAAGCAAAAAATATTTTAATATTTAAGAAAAAATAAAATATTTTATGTCAAAAAATAATAGATTATTTTAGAAACCTAAAAATATTTTTATTATATTTTTTTGATTTTTGAAACTATTTTAAATTAATTTTGTAAAGAAAATAAAATAAAATAGAAAATATATAAAACAATGATCATGTGTGGTAATTAAATGAGGTCTATGATACAGTGGCGCGTTTTGATGCGTTAGATGTGTAGCTGGCATGATCTGATGGTGGTTGGAACGAGGACATATGGCGTGTAACAGACCTGCAAAGCACTGGATTAGAGATTTTAAAATTTTAAAACGCGCGCCTCTCAGCCACTCAGGTGAGGACACATCATCGTCTTCAACCTCTCGCCACCCCTTTTAACAGCGTTTTTTGCCTAGAAGCGCTGTAATAGATGAAGCTCATCCCTGCAAAATAGCGAATAGGGGTAAACAAGCATAGAAATTTTTCGCGACCTATCCATTTGATTCGTCATGATTCACTGAATTCAACCATGCCCTTAATTTTGTCTAATTTTGCCTCTAACGAAAAACCCTAAAATAAAGTTCAAAAACCCTAAAATGGTATCTTCGTAGATACCTGTTCAAACTTCAATTAAGTTTCCAGAAACGTTCAGAGCACCTATCTAAACATAAATATGCATTTACATCGTGCTAAACATGCATGTATGGTTGAATTCGTGTCAGTTTTGGTTTGAACAAATCGTGAGCTTTAGTGGATGATTCTGAGTGTTTCAAGGTTTGCAATCGACCTGGATAGATTCAGTGATGTTCAAGGATTGTGTTTGAGTGTTTATTTTGTATTGAAAATGGCTTAAATTCAGAATTCGAATTTTGAATTTCTTTGAAAATTTCAAGTGATTACAAGCATGGTACAAGCATATGTCTGGTCCTAAATTCGTGTCTCTTTTTTTGATGAAGTATACTACTTCATTTATAGGCAAAGAAAGTGCTTAAAAACTAAGCTAGGAAGCATTGATGATTTTGTTGAATTCTTGAATATTATAATATATGTAGCTTTGAATTCAAGCAACCATGGCTTGATTTTTCCACTCTCTTCTGCTGTACTATCCTCTTGTGGCAGAGTTGAATGCTTCTTGATGGCCTTAGCTTAATATCCAAGCTACATAATATCATCCTTCCATTTATTTTTTCAATTTAATCTTAAATGTGATAAAATTAAACCAAAAAAGAACAAAAATGCTATGGGCCTTAGCTTGGTCGTGGGAGGCCCTTCACATTATGGGGAACATGTTTGGATCATGAAAACTTGGCCCCTTTTGGAAAAAAAACATTTTTTATCAATGTTGATTTCATGCATTTTCCCAAAAAATGGTCAACTTCAACAAGGCATAAATCCCTCATTTTTTATCATATGAAGGAGTTCTTGTACTTTTTGGAAACCTCAAAGAGTCCTCTAACCAATTTCTTTGGTCTCATATCAAAATGATTTTCCATGCTCCTTGTGTGTCCTTTTGAAAAAAGTGACTTTTTGTTGACTTTGAAAATGACCTGTAATGTCTTGGTTCATATTTTTCAAATGGTGAATCTAATGACCATGGGACCAATTGCATTTGAAATATAATTGAATTTCCTTCAAAATGAGCTTTGGTTTGAATTTTTTGGATGAAGGATGAGAGAGTTATGACCAGTCAAAGTTCACTTGACTTTTTAGGAGAAAACCCTAATTTTGAAACTTAGGGTTTTGTTGATTTTTGATCTTTCCTTGATGAATTATGATAAACCAATGATAAAATGATGCATCTTTTGACAAAATATGGATGTTAACAAAAAATTTCATTTTTGACTGTCTGTTGACTTTTTGGTCAAACGGGTCGTCTGTTGACTGTTTGAACTGCTGACTGTGCGTCTGAGCGAGTTGAAGTTTGAAAATTTGTATGGTGGTACTTTGAGATATATGGAGGTCCATGAAATCCATTTGAGGTCTCAAAAACTTGTTCTCCTGAAAAAAACAAGAAACCCTAGTCAGGGACTGTTTGTGTAGGAGACAATTAAGCGTACCTGATTTTTGTGCAGTGTTGAGTCTCTGCTAATCATGTGATATTCAGAAGACTTCTAGAACAAAAATATTGGAATTTTGAAATGCAAAAGATTGATTTGATTGATGGTACAAAACACGGAGAATTGCATTGTCAGCGGGTTTGACTGTCAACTGGTTGTCCGGGTATTAATGTAGCAGTTAGAGTGAAAATTCAACAGTCAAAGTTAATTTTTTCTTTTTGTTTTTTGTTGTGTTAATGGTGAAAATTTATTTACATGAGTTGTTAGAAAAACACAGACATAATAAATAAATAATATATACTGTATGCAAGCAAAATTACCGATAATAACCCTGAAAAACATTTAATGCACAGAAAAATAAATATTTAACTGGCAGAAAACACACAAAATATTATCTTAATAATTAAACAACAGTACGACAGATAGTACGACATTTAAATATTACATAATATAATGAACAGTACGACGAGTAAACGGTACGTTATTAAAAAATAAAAGATACGACAAACTTTAAGAATGACGATTAATAACCCATGCTACAAATAATAACATATAGATGATTGGGAGTGTAAACAACCCAGGTCCACATTTTTCAGGACTATGCAGACAGAAGAAGGACATGATTACCACCACGACGGTGATGACCATAAGAAAACACGTTTCCATCCGCTTCGCCATTTTTGCCGGGGAAGAAGAGAGAATGAATATGAAGTAGAAATTTGAGAGATGAGTTAGAATTTGATGTGAGATTTTATGGAAAGAATGAGAGGTATTTATAGAATGAAAAGAAGGATAGAGACGTTGGGGAATGAAGTGATTCCATACAAAAAAGGAAAATTTGAGTGGAAGTAGGATTTGAAAGAAAGTGCATGGTAGGGTTTGAAATAAAAAGATGTATAGAATAAAGTTAGGATTTGATTTTGAAAGAAAGAGATTTGAAAAGAAAGGAAAAGATTTTTGAAAATAATAGAATATAGTACAAAAATTAGTGGGAAACAAAAGTTAATAATAATTTACTTGTTACCAGTACAGTCTGAGTCCCCGGACTCTGTGCCTGCAAAAAGATTTAGTTCTGTACCAATTGCGTCAGTACTATTTATCTGTAAATAAATTCCAAATAAATAGCGTGTGTGAAGTAATAAACAGTACTTGGCGTTTGTGTAAGAATAAATTCAACAGCGAGCCAAAATACCGTATAAGAAAAATTCTAAAGACCAAGCATTTCATAAATCAGGATATTTATGGAATAAAAATCCAAGATTATGAAACTCCCAACTTTTAGACAGAAGTCTGTTGCCTTCTTTTTTTTGAAAAAAGATGCGGACAAATTTTGGGGTATAACAGTCTTGAACAAGACCCAGAAGTTAACAAAGGTGGAACTTCTGGTGGTAGTAAAACTTCCGAAGAAAATCCAGAAGGAGATATGGTTCCAGAATCAGAAGGAGATTTTGAACTATTGGGTATTGAAGAAGCACTCGATAAGAAAGGTTGGCTGAATGCCATAAAAGAAGAACTTGAGGCTTTAGAAGGAAACAAGACTTGGAAGTTAACTACGCTTCCAAAGGAGAAGAAAACCATCAGCGTCCGATGGGTTTTTAAGGAGAAATCTGCATTACTAAATGGAGTATCAGAAGTTGCACACTGTAGCAACCAGAAGAAACTTGTAGATGTTCTGATGAATGATGTCAAGACTGTACACCTTATCCGTTTGAGGGATGGAGTTGGTGTTGTAGATTCTGGCTAACTGAATATGAATTAAGGGATGGTATTGAAGAGTAATTCAATATTCAGAAGATGAGCATCAGAAGTTCTGATGTGGGCTGATCTTCTGATGATTACTCAGAAGATGTTGTTGACCAGAAGATGTTATCTTTTGGGTCCCATTAGCTTAGCTATTTTTTTAGTAAGGGTACTTTAGAATTTGTTAGCTTTGTACTATGTGTACCTTTAGACTTGTTCACTAAGTTTACTTTATTAGGGCTGATGTGGCAAGATTTTCTTTTGTATAAATAGGCTTGTAGTAGCTATCATTTATAACAATCAACGCAAGTAGAATATACATTATTATTCTCTCATTCATCTTTGCGCCGTTATTCCTTTGGTTCATTCTCTTTGTCATCATCTTTATTCTTTGTGCACCAACACGATTGTCATAGAATGGGCACCCTTACCACTAGGCCAAATGTATCTTATGAATAAGGTCTCCCTTGAAATCTATATATTATCACTAAAACCTAAATATTTGCTTAATAATACATAAATATTTATTATACTCATAAAAATAAATAATTATAAGGAATTTGACGGTTTCCCAGGGGGGTTTCCCGGTAGACTTCCGGTGAGCTGCCGCGCGTGTGTCTCTATTTTCTCGGTGAAACTTGGAGAGCTCCTAGAAAGATAGCTTGTACTCTCTCAATTTCGGTTTAAAATCCTGGATTTAGGGCTCAGGGACCTTGTTGAGAAGGTACTGTCTGATATCGATTTAGGGCTTTTAGGGTTTGCCGGTTGTTGTTCTTAGCGCGGTCTTCTGCAGCTCGAGGGTTTTCACTGGGCTTTCTTTCGGTTTGCTCTGTTGGTGGTAACAGGGTGTTTCTTGGTTCTTTGCTTTAATCACCTTTCACTAGGGGTTAGGGTGTCTTCTTCTTTTTCCACCAGATGAGGGACTGGAGGTTTGTTTTGTAGGAGAATGGTTGGAAGAAAGTCACCCATTTTCGACAGGCAGGGGAGGATAAACTTAGATGGGATTGTTTTCCGTTGAGTGGCTGGAAACAAAATTTTCCCATTCAACCTAAGGAGGTGACTTCGTTTTACGTTTCAGAATTTCCAGAAGCGACAAGTGCGAAGGATTTGTTCGATTTATTCGGGTGTATAGGGAATGTGATTGAGGTGGCGATTTTGCCTAGAAGAAATAAATTTGGTAAACGTTTTGGCTTCGCCAGATTTGTGGAGGTGGTTGACGGACGGCTGCTTGCGGTGCGATTGGATAATGTGGTGATAGGGGATAAGAAATTACACGTTAATCTACCACGTTATGAGAGAAATCAAGGGGGATATGAGAGACATTCGGGTGTGCAACACAATGCGAAGAAGGGAGGTTTTCAGCATCCTCAATTCCTAAGGAGGAAAATAGAAGAGGAGGAGATCTGAAGACGTTCAATCAGTCTTATGCCAATGTCGTTGAGGGAGGTTGATCAGTGCATTTTGATGCACATTCTTCCATGTTTGTACTCAAGCATTTCTTCCATTTATTTTAATTATTTTTATGTTTTAATATGTTTTATAATTTATTTTATTTTTAGCTTTATTTAATTTTCGCACTTTACTTTTAAGCTTTAGCAGTCTGCACGGAAACGATCATAACAGGAGTTTCGGGAGTCCGATTGAGGCGTTCTAATAATCTCCAAAAAGCTAAGAGAGAGAGAGAGAGCTACGTCTTTCATGTTGGAGTCAAAGTCAGATTCGGAGCCGATAATTCCCAGTTTTGCATTTAAAGCTGCATCACTTTTTATTTTAGTGTTTGGATCATTTGTAATGGGCTGGGTCGACCCGGTTAAGTTGTGAAACGGGTTTGGGTGTTTTCACCTAGGTTAGGCATCCATGAAAACACGGTAAACGATCGACTATTCACGTTTTCTGCTCACTAATTTTTGAGAGCTTGATAATTGTAATGGAGAACTAAACCTCGAGGATCAATTCACTGTAATCAGATGCCGCTTTGAGGTTCTTTTATAATTTTCCATTAATTTGTTCCTTTGAATTCAATCTATAATTACAATTGCTTGCTTAATTTAATTGTTTTTATATGATAGAATTCTTTAATTTGATTGTTGTCTGTTCTTGAATCAATTTCGTGATTAGTGTAGCTTTTGCATTATCACGTTCGATCATATTGTGTTTGCTTAATTCACAATAGTTTTTAATCCGTTTGCTTTATCCGGAATTCAGGGACATAATTCATATAATTGCTATTGCGCTTGTCAGTAGTTTTTGTAATCGAATAGGATCAGACCCGTTTAGGGAATTGGAATTTTATAGGGATCAATGATAAGTCGGAAGTTGATACAGTGGGTTGATTCGTTTCAGCTTATTCAGATAATCACTTTTTCATAATAACTTATTTTCTGCACTTTTATAATTGAACATGAAACAAACCCCCCCTTAATTCGAATTCCAGTCGGTTAGTAATAACTAAGAATCATTGTGAGACGATATCCGAGTTGTCGTTACCGCTAAACTACGTTTTACAAAATACTCGTTTTTGATCCGTGCGCGACAGTGGATCAAATTGGCGCCGTTTCCGGGGATTCTTATCATTATTAACTAATTTTAGAGTCTTAGGTTAAGTGTTTGTGCGTTTAGGCCATAGGTTCCTCGCGGTTTCGGCCATAACGCCTTTTTGAGTCGAAAAAAACGTTTTTTTTGGAAAATTGAGTCTGATCGATAATCTGTTTTTGCCTACTGGGAGAAGAAAAATTGTGCGATCAATACTCCTTTACTCTAAAAGAGTAAATGAATTCGACCCCAAATCGCCAAATTCATCTTTTTTCTATTTTTAATGAATTTTTTACTGTTTTCATAGAGCCGAAAAATTCCAAAAAAAATCCTAAAATTCTTATTTGTCTTAATTAGATTAAATTTTGTGTTTTTATATTTTTATAAATTTATTTTAATCGTTTTTCTTCTTTCTATTTATTTCTGTCTGCTTTGAACATGGTTGGTATTTCTGTGTTTGTTTAAACCATGGCTGAACAAAGAACTTTGACGCAGTTGGCTGTCCTTAATGTGAACAATAATGGTTTATGTATTGACTATCATGCGGCTGATGCACCATTTCACGTGCCCATTTGACACTTTTACTTTTAGAAGAACATTCTTTGATCCTGGAATAAAAGGTGAAGGAGCTAAACCACTTTTTAAGGACGATGAGCATTAACGAAAGCTACTCCATGAGAGCTCCACTTTGGAAGAAGAGAATGTAGAAGATATCTCTTTGGAAAAGACAGCTTATGTGATCACTTATCCTCCTTGGTTCCTCGGGTGTGTTCTTTCCTTTCTCTCACTCTTATTTTATATTTATGTTCTTTCATTAAGGGAAATGCTTATTTTAAGTGTGGGGGAGGGAAACATTTGTTTTATTTACTTGTTTTACTTTTTTGTCTTGTTTTCAGTTATTATAAAAAAATACATCTTTTTGAAAGTTTTAGGCTATAGACTGATTTGAGTCGACTTTGCGAAGACTTGGAAAAATTCACAAGATCGGTATCATTTTAACACCGTAAGTCTCCTGCATATGGAAATTGATTTAAATTTTTTATTATGTTTTAGCCTTAAATTCTCATTCTCTGACAGCTCTTGAGTAGTTTATTTCAGCAGTCGGCACCATCTCTCACATAGTTTACGCAGGGAAGCCGATGAATATAAGTGAATGTTCCGGAAAAAAAGAGAAAAAGAAAAAGGTAATGCACCTTCTAAGTTTGGTGACCCTCACCCGGTCACTTAACCCAACGGTTGTGGAACCTTCAAAAAAAGCTTTCAAGACTCTTTGTTAGTTGGTTCAGCGGTTTCTGGTGCTGAACTTGGTAGGGAGGATTACGGTGCGATCCCCCGCAACTACAACTGAGTAAACAAAGGGTTATGCCACGTAAGTACCAGAACCCCGTTGCAGAAAAGGATCAGAGTCACTAACCGGTCGTCTTGCTCTAAGTGTGTGGAGATAACGAGCTTAATGTGATTGCTCCTTAATGAAAAAGAGCAAAAAGGAGGATGAGTAAGTTAGGCTTTAACATAATAACATTATTCGAGTTGATTTGTGTATTCAGGAGGCTTATGTCTACACAATTGTGGATTAGTGTTCTTACGATATCCTTAGTGTGCAAGATTAGTACTTGTCGATGCAAACTTACCCGAAGAAGATTTGTAGCCTAGGATGAGTAATTATTGATGTATTTGTGCTTTCTTTGTTTTGTTTTTCATTTTGCTCGGAGTGCAAAAGTTCAAGCGTGAGGGAATTTGATCAGTGCATTTTGATGCACGTTCTTCCATGTTTGTACTCAAGCATTTCTTCCATTTATTTTAATTATTTTTATGTTTTAATATGTTTTATAATTTATTTTATTTTTAGCTTTATTTAATTTTCGCACTTTATTTTTCAGCTTTAGCAGTCTGCATGGAAACGATAATAACAGGAGTTCCGGGAGTCCGATTGCGGAGTTTATAGACAAAAGTTCTTTGGTGGATATTCCTTGTAAAGGGAAAAGGTTCTCTTGGTTTAGCAGGGACGGGAAGTCGATGAGTAGAATCGGACACTTTATCTTGTCGAACGAAGTTGTGACTAGATGGGAGGTGATGGGCCAATTCATTGGTGATAGGGATATTTCGGACCATTTGCCTATTTGGATTATGAAGGATCAAAGGAACTGGGGTCCAAAACCATTTAGATTCAATAATGAATGGTTTAGTTTTGATTCTTTTATTCCTTTTGTGGAAAACGAGTGGAAAAACATGAAGGTGGAAGGAAGAGGAGATTATGTTTTAAAAGAAAAACTAAGGCTCTTAAAAGATAAATTAAGAAGTTGGAACAAGGAGGTGTTTGGAAGAATCAATTTGGAGATGGAGGACGGGGCATGCAAGTTGAATCTAGCCGATGACAAATTAGCTTCCGATGATTATACCAATTTCAAAAGCACAATTGAGTTTAGGAAGGAAGCGTGTAGTAAGTTTTGGAGGAATTTGAGAATAAAAGAAAATATGCTCTTACAAAAATCAAGATTGAGTTGGATTAAGGAAGGAGACTCTAATAGCGGTTTTTTTCATAAGGTTATGAAACAAAGAAGAAGGAACAATCATTTAGGACCGATTCCCTCTACGGAAGGATTGGCGGAGTCGGTTGAGGAGGTTAGGGAGACAATTTTCAAGCACTTCGAGGAGAAATTCATTGAAACGGAAGAAAGTAAACCGATATTGGAAGGTATTCATTTTAAATATCTAAGTAAGGATGAGGCGGAGGAAATTAAGAAACCTTTTCTTCAAAGTGAGATTAAAGAGGCGGTGTGGGAGTGTGGTGGAGATAAAAGCCCGGGACCGGACGGGTACTCCTTTCTTTTTATAAAGAAATGTTGGTTTTTCATTAAAGATGATTTCTTCAATTTCTTCAACTATTTTTTTGGAGGGAGTTCCTTATCAAAGGTAATTACCTCTTTTTTTTTGACTTTAATGCCACAGAAACATAATCCGTTGGGATTGGATGACTATAGACCCATTTGCTTGGTGGGATGCATGTATAAAGTGGTTGCTAAACTTTTTGCGGGGAGACTTAAAAAAGTGTTAAACTCTATTATTTCACCTTGTCAAACCGCATTTGTTCTCGGTAGATAATTGCTAGACGGGGCGGTTGTTGCGAATGAGGTGGTTGATTATGCTAGAAAGGCGGGTAGTAAATGCACTCTTTTCAACGTGGATTTCAAAAAGGCGTACGATAAGGTGAGTTGGAGTTTCTTAAGATTTATGCTTAATGTAATGGGGTTTGGAAGGAGATGGATGAAGTGGATGGAGTTATTGGTGTTTAAGAGCGATATGTTGGTGCTTGTGAATGGGAGTCCAACTAAAGAATTCGGTGTGTTTTGAGGGTTGAGACAAGGAGACCCTCTTTCTCCTTTTCTCTATGTTTTGGTGGAGGATGACACTTTACTAGTGGGGGATGGTAGTTGGAAGCAAATTCGGGCGATTAAGGTGGTTCTTAGGGCTTTTGAACTTGTATCGGGCCTTGGGATTAATTATCACAAGAGTAAATTGATAGGAATTAATTCGAACTATAAATTTTTGGAAGCGGCGTCTTACTTTTGGTCATGTAAGGTGGAGGATAACAACTTTTTCTTTCTTGGTTTCCCAATTGGTCACAATCCAGGGTTGGAAGCTACTTGGGATCCTCTCTTGAACAAGATGAAGGCTCGGTTGGAAGGATGGACAAATCGTTTCTTGAATTTAGGAGGTAGAATTACTCTCTTGAAGACGGTCCTTAGTTCTCTCTCCATTTTCACTATGTCTTTCTACAAGATTCCTTTGAAGGTGGTGAAGAAATTCAATAGTATGCAAAGTAAGTTTCTTTGGGGGGGGGGGATGGAGGAGAAAAGGAAGATTCATTGGGTTAAGTGGAAGGATTTATCTCTTCCCATGGAGAAAGGGGGTTTAGGAGTAAAGGATATTGCTTTGTTCAATATTTCTCTTCTTAACAATTGGAGGTGGCGAATATTACAGGGTCAAAATTCGCTTTGGATTAATGCCTTGAAAGCCCAGTATGGTGACTTATCGTCTTCTTTGTTGGCCAATGGGAAGGTTAGTAACACTTCCTCTTCTCATCTTGTTGTTTCTTCTTTTATTTGGTGGAGAGATGTGGTAAAAATAAGGTCTTCTTTTCTTTTGGATCCTATGGTGGAAAATAGTAGATTTATTATTCATAACGGGTTCCATACGCTGTTTTGGGAAACTAATTGGTTGGAAGGGATTCCTTTGAAAGAGGAGTTTCCGAAATTGTATATGAACTCTAATTTGAAGGGAGTTTCGGTGGCGGACATGGGGGGTGGTCTGAAGGTGTGTGGTTATGGGGTGATTTTGGTTTAAAGTTGGTGGGTAATTATTTAGCGGCAGATTTGCTTAAGATGAAGAACCGGTTGGAATCTTTTCAAGGGTGGAAACACGGCAAGGATGCGGTTGTGTGGACCGAAGAAGTGACGAAGGAATTTTCGGTAGCATCTTGTTTTAATTTTTATGTGAAACTTCATTTTCTGTTCGTTCCTTCAAACAAATATGATGAAGCTTTTGGGATATTGTGGAAAATGGAGGTGTCGTATAAAATCAAGGCTTTTGGGTGGAGACTTTTTCTTGATAGGCTTCCAACGCTTGATGGTTTGGTACATAGAGGTATGTCTATTTCCCTTGAAAACTCTAAGTGCGTTTTATGCGGTATTGAGTCGGAAAATAGGGATCATTTCTTTTTTGGTTGTCTGCAGGTGGGTAAAAAGATTTGGAATGAGATAACTTTTTGGGTTGGTAAAGGGGGTATTTTGGAAAATGAGTGTTTGCCGAATTTTATGGAGTGACACTTGTTTTTCCGTTTTCTAAAGATTAAATATAGTAAATTGGGTGTGTTGTGGCTCGCCACCACTTGGTCTTTTTGGTTACTTAGGAATAAGGTATGTTTTCGGAAGGAAGCTTGGAGCATTAACAACACCGTTTGGAACATCAAGTTCTTGGTTTGGAAATTGTCTTTTTGTGGGAAGATTACTCATCCCAATTATGCTTTTTACGAATTTAGCAAGGATCCGCTTTTTTTCCTTTCGTAAGGGTAATTAGTGTGTAATTTTTCTTTTTGTCGGACTTTCCCGCGCTCCTTTGTAATCGGGTTAGAGAACCCTTAGTTCTCCGTTTTATATTATTTCTTGATTACAAAAAAAACTCTTCTTCGATTTAAATTTTAGAATCTCTTTTGATAGTCTCGCATGAAGTTGTTTTTATAAATATTTTGAAGGCTTTTGCAGTATTGAAGTGTTGACACGAATGTTATGCCGATTAAATCAAATACTAAGCATACTAATAAACCCCAAACACAATAAAACTGAGAAAATGACTTGGAACACAAGGTCGTAGAGTAGCAACAATAAAGGTCAGATAACAAAGTATTATATTGGAAGGTTAAAAGGAAGGGTAATTCACTCACCAGATTAGCTTTGAGGGATATTTATAGGATTCATAAGCCAGATTTCGTATTCATAGTGGAACCAATGATTGACTTTTATCAGGTTCCACTTTGTTATTGAAAACAATTAAATATGATGGAATTATGTGTGAACCATAAACCAAATAATTTGTCAGATACTTGGAGATTATGGAACTCTAGTTGGATATGTAGGAATATCTTTGCCTCCAATCAGTATGTAACTTTGAAGGTTAAACACAGGGTCTTAAAAAATGGTCCACGGCCGCGAATACGGCCGCGACAACATGGTTTTGGCAGTTGCCGATACCGATACTGTTATCACCATTTTTTATATTAAAGAACAAATTTTCATTAATTCACACCGCGGCGACCGCAATACACATGTACCGATCTAAGTCGCGAAAACCTTTACGCGACCGTGACGCGATTGCGGCCGTTTTTTAAAACCTTGGTTCAACACAAAAACCTAGTCATTTATCTGGCGGCTATTTATGCTCACACAAGCTACACTAGACATAGGGGCCTATGGGCTAGTTTGGCAAACCTTCAGGAATAATATGTCATTCCCTGGTGGTTTGTGGGTGTTTTAACGTTGTTCCTGTAAAACACCTTTGGATCACCTCTCGGAAGTTAATCCAATGAGGCTGCAATTGTATTGTGTAAGATTGAGATGGTGATTGAATGGATTAAGCGATTCGATTTGCATGATAGTAGTATGCATGAACTCAAGAGTGAATGTCTTGCTTATCTCTCAGATGGGAACTCTTATTCATACCTCTTCACTGATGACCTAAAGCCATTATGGAGTGACTGTTGAAGACCCCCAATAATGGCAATAGTCGTAACTTGTCGTCATTTTTATGGAGCATAACATTCTGCATAACGGCTCTGGCGTTCTTTCGTATCTGTAACTGTCATAGTCGACTAGGGACAGCCAGCGACCGAGGGGTTGATTTGCTTCTCATTCCGACTTGGTCAGTGTCCCGAGTAGGGGTGACGCTCAAGCCTACTCGGCTAAGTGCTACAAGCCGGTTTCCTTGATATAGTTAATAATCTCAATTTCCAAGTTAATAAATCAGCCTAAGAATTTTCGGTACGTTCAAACGCGATACTGAAAGCATGAAAAGAAGGGAGGTTGAGCTCCCAATATTAGATCTTGTGAGGATTTCATGCTTTGGACTAATGATTACTCGCTGATGCATTACATTAGATCGGGAATGCTTTTCTGAAGCTTAGGTTGGAACCATAGTCACACGGTTCGCAATTCGCTTCGGTTCGTGGTACGAATTTGGGTACGCGGTTTGCCACCCTAAAAGAATTCGGTACGTGGGGGTATGCATAGTTGGTAAGTTATTTGGGTTCGTGGTACGTTGTTTGAATTAATGATACGTTGAAATGTATTAATCCATATATCATAATTAAAAAATTATTAGTATAAAACAATAAATGAGAAAAAAACTAAATGTAAGCTTATAAATATTGAAAGCATGTAGACTAAATGTAGCTTATAAAAGTCCCACATCAGATATATTGATAGCATAGCGAGTACAAGTAGCTTATATATAAAGGACTGCAAATTTGCAATCAAGCAAAGTAAACAACAACCCTTTGTTGTAATAGGTCCTGGGAAGTGTGGGGCCAAGCATAAATAGTCATTAATAATTTAATATTAATGGCGTTTCAGTGCATACTTTGATAGCATCAAATTAGTCTAAATTTTTGGCCCTGGGAAGTCTGGTTCATTGGTACATTAGTTTTTCTGAATTCTGGGAGAATTGTCATGAACCGGTTCACAAAAGTACCACAAATCGGTACTCACGAACCAAGAACCCGCTATGGGACCAGTGATTTATGTAACTATGGTTGGAACTAGCTATATGTAATGATCGATGGATTAATCTTTGGAATCACGTTAATGGCTTCACTTTGGTCCGACACTATTCAAACCATCATCTAATTATCATTAACCATGTCCACTTTCTTAACACTCAACCTTATGCATTAAAGTTCTATAAACTGTGGTCATTTGATGAAGAGTGTGACATATTGATTGCTTCCAATTGGAAACTGCATGCGTAGGGAAAACCATGAAGAGAATCTTGGCTAGATTTGATATGGTTCAAGGAGTGATCCAACAATATAATGGATTAAAAAGTAGTTCTACAATTTGGATCCGTAGGTTGCAATTGCCATGGAGGAGGTCCGTCATATTCAGGGCCTCATAGATAGCACAGAGCTGAATGAGGATCTCCAAGAACAGAATTACTAGGCCCAACTTAACTTGAACATGACTTTGAATATTCAGAACATGGTTTTAAATTGCGGTCCGCAATTGCAGCCGTAATATTGCTGATAGTAACCTCCGCATCCGTATCGGGTCGTAATTGCAGTGTGATTTGTAATCACGCGTCTTACAACACTAGACTTTGCATCAAACACCTTCACCCATGATTCTTGACATATTTTCATCATAACTCAACATTTGAAAACCCATAAACACAATTTACATGTGATTTGTAATGTAAAATATTAACCTTAAATGTTTTTTAAAGATCATTTATGAATGATGCATGAATCAAATAGGATTTAATATTTGTGTAACCTACTATGCATGTTCAACATGATGTCTCCCAATGTTATGCCTTATACAAACCTATGGGAATATCTATGTTCTACCTTCTATTCGCCCCACTACATTTCGAGAATCTACACATGGCATTAAAAATTCTTATGATTAGGAGTTCTCTATAGGATATTATTCACTGATATATTATTGTTAACATTTTCAATTGGTGCCCCTAGCATCAGCAATTCAACATACATAGGTGGCTATTTATGAGTTTCCTTTCAAATCCAAAACTAGCTAAACCTAAATACTTACAAATTTGATATGCAATTGCATGTAAGAGTGATAACCATATAGATCCGCTCATTTGTGAGAAAAAACATATAATCATTCATTTCTAATTAACATTACATTTTCTCTCAGAACTAAACGGGAAGTATTAAAAACTTTCTACATTATCAAAAGAGTCTACTATTATATAATTATCAACACATCCCTTCAAATAACTTGTCTCCCAAGTATCATCGCCTTTCATCCGAAACCATTTCAAGAACTTACAAGAGCACTGAAACGTTGAAATTACAAGCTGTGTGTATGACTGAATAAGAAAGTTAATCTATCATAAACGTGCTGTTGACCGTTGACCTCAAATCAATAATAATGATCAAAGCTTGATGTGTAGAGTCGAAAATAGTACACCTGAAACAACAATCATCACCGTGAGTAATAGTAGAAGCAGCTAGTAGTACTATAAATGAAAGAGTAAAATAAGTAGGACGCACCAAAGCTAGTGCAACAATTATGATAACAACTAAGATCACGACGAATATCCAACACCAAGGACTGGCTTTGCGTGCAGGCGGAGATCGAACGGTTTCTTTCGCCGGAGAAGCAATAGAATGAGGACCGTGAACCTCTTGAGATTCACTTTTCAACGGAGACGGTGGTGCAAGAACTATTTCTTGCTGCGGTGGTGCAGGAACTGCTTCTTGCTGCTGCGGTGGTGCAGGAACTGCTTCTTGCTGCTGCGGTGGTGATGACCGTGGTGGCGAGTCTAGAGAAAGAAATGATATTGCCTGAGGCCGAGGCCGCGGTGGTCGAGGTGGTTGAAGTCCTTGTCTCTTCCTCGAGATTGAATCAGTACATAGAGCATCAAGATGAGGATATAATTCACGTAATAATAATCGTTCTCGTGACTTATGCCATGGTACAGGGTTTGATCTAGGAAGACTCTGCATGCGTTGTAAAGTGTCGTCTCTAGGAGGATCATTTTTTGTCTCCGGTTGAAGACATGGTGGAAGATCTTGACCAGGGAATATTTCTTGAAACCATGGCAGTACTTGAGATTCTTGTATTTCCGGTGATGATTCTTGTGGCTGCCGCCGAGAGAGTTGGGACGGTGGAGCAGTGTTTCTTCGTGGTGGCCTTGGTGGACGAGAGCTTGCCACTGATTTGGGTGGTGGTGGTGGTGGTGGATCCATGAGCAGAAAGTTCTAGACAGAATGCAATATTTAGTGGTTTCTTGGAGAGAAAGTAAGAGGAGAATATTCTGGTTCTTGAGCTTCAAAGACTGATTGTAAATTTGTAATGATATTAATAACAAATCAGTTAGTCATAATCAGTTGTATTAGCCACCGGTGTTTTAGTCACTTAATTAATTAACTTAAATATGTTGTTAAGTAATTAAGTGACAGAATTATTCTGTAACAATTTATATATGTGAAAGTCTTGAAGCACTACTTGTTCATTAACACGTCTTATTTATTTGGATAATCTTGGGTGAAACGGTTGTATTTGAATTTTGGTAATGACCTAGGCCCAGTTAAGAAGAGAAAGATTTACAATAGTGAGTAACCTTTTACAACACAATTGAGAGCAACCAATGTAAAATGTGATTTCTCTGTGTTAAAATAATAATATAGAAAATGTGTGATATTGCTGATTTCGTATTTTTGCTGGCAAGTAATTCAGTGACATAATGAGTTCTTTAATGTATGCCTCATTATAATCTCAAGTCCGAGACCATTCTCTGATCGATTAACCTGCAACACTAATCAATTAAATCTGATTAATTAGGAAATAAATCAGGAAAATTAGAAGTCTGATTTATTGAGATTTCCTAATAAATCCAGAGGAGAACTCGCTCCCTAATTAATTAGATATAAGTTCCAGTAGATTAGAGAGTGAAATTTCATTTTTTTTAAATTGGTCAGGATGCCCTCTGATCGATTAGATAAAGGTCAATAATAATTTTAAAGAAGGTTTTGAAATATATGAAGTTTGCAAAATCATTTTAGGTTTCTTAATACCGAACTTTAATCTTTTCTACTTTGATGATGCTCATGGTTACATTACATTTTTATTGTGATCATTAAAACCACAAATATAGTCACAATTACCTGCACAACATATAGAACCACACGATAGAGGTCCTTAACCCCCAATCTATTAACGTTAAACGAGTGTTAGACGATAGGCAACCCATTAAATATCAAGTTTATCAATTTTATTTTTACATGTATACGTCTTATGTTATTGGTATGTAGAGGTCTCGAATGTCCGACTTGTCAAGTGAGTTGTAAAAATCTTTGCTACATGCAACTTTTGTGAGTATGTTTGAAAATTGATCTTTAGATTTAAAAAATGGAAACCAAATTATCTTGGACTCTAAATTTTTTTATATAGTATTGATCTATTATGAAAAAAATTTATAGCAGAATTGTTGTCACAAAAGAGGTTAATCGCACGATTTAGAAGAAAACAGTTAATACTCTTCGAAGTCAAAGAAGCTCACAAAGGCCCTTAGCCATCCCTCAAAGCTATGCTTCAACACTTGATAATGCAACAACCTTTTGTTTCTTACTTTTTTATGTAACTATATTCCCTCTAACTAAGGTAAAATAGCTAGAGGTGGATTTCATATTGGTGATATCTCCTATCCAGTCATCATATGTATAATGTTCAACATTTATACGATTATTATTTGTTAACATTAAGCCTTTTCCAAACAAGGATTCAAGTGACGCATGATTCAAATATTTGAGTCCACCTAGATTCTTCATCTCAAATTTTGTTGCCAATTGCTTTTAATGCTTAGCGATTTCTTCAGAGTCATCTCTTGTAATAATTGTATCATCTACATACACAATCATAGTTGTGATCTTACCTTGGCGTTGTTTTAAGAGCAAAGTATGATCTATGTTGTTTTATTGGAAGACATACTTTTTCATTACCACATTTAATCTTCTAAACCACGCTCTAGAAGCTTGCATCAAACCATACAAAATGCATTGCAACTCACACACCACCTTAGTCTCACCATTTATCATGTATCCTAGAGATATATCCATATATATTTGTTCTTTGAAGTTTCCATGGAGAAATGCATTTTTACGTCTAACTAATGCAATGTCCAATATAAATTTATTACAATGGATAAAAGAACTATGACACTGATAAACTTGTCTGCAAGTGAGAAAAAAAATTTATACTATACACCACATGTTTGTGTAAAGCCTTTGGCTATTAGTCTTACTTTTTACCTTTCAATAGACCCATAAGCTTTGTATTTGATAAAGAAAATCCACTTAAACCAACTAGTTTCTTTTCTTTAGGTAAATGAACAAGTGTCCATGTTTGAATTCTTGTTTAATGTTTCTATTTCTTCATTCATAACTTGAACCCATCTAGGATCTTCAGTGGCCTCCTTAACCTTTTTGGGTATACTGTGTGAAGAGATCTCATTTGCAAACTTCTTAAATGAATCTGAAAACTACTTTATAGAGACATAATTTGCAATTAGGTTCCTTGATGCATGTTCCTCTAATTCAAAAGAGTGTCGCTTTGGCTGTTTTCCTCGATTATGCCTGTCAGGTATCTCATATCTAACATATACATCAACATTATTATTATTATTATGAGAGATATGCCAGCTTACCTCCACGATATTCTCAGCCGATGAATCATTGAGTACTACTAAAGAGGATGTGGATTCCAATATTGAACTTCAAAAGCCATAGAATATGTTTGAGTATGACAAGAATCATAAAAAAAATTATTTAATGGTGTATCATTATCCTTGAACCAACCAAATGTTAACCAAGTAGAAACAACAAGGAGACATCATCCAAAGTGATAGTCATCTCCCCAAATGGAAGATGAAATGAAGATGTCTCTGAGTGCCACTCCTCAACAAAAGCAGACAGAAGGGAGGCATTAAGCATGGCCAACGAGAAATCAGCAAACTCCAGCAGATCGAAATCAGAAACATTGCGCCTGACTTGCGCAGGCATCAAAATCAGAGGGAAGTTCATCAACTCCGACCCATGGGATGCGACTGTTCCGGGATCGGGATTCTTGTAATGCTGCAACCTACAGACGGGCTTCCTCAATCACACCTCACAGACCTACACGGCAGTAGCTTACAGGGCCGGCCGAGTACACAAACCTGATATGGGTCGCTGTATGAGTCCACCCGGGTTATCATAGACGGATGTCGAGGCCCCATGAACGAGTACCTCAGTCGAGTACTGGTAAAAGGCTGTGCTGGGGAGGAATACGTGGGGTCATGACACAACCCGGAAGTAACGCTCGGCAGTTACGCATAAGCCGACTGTAACTGATGATTGAATATATCATCAATGAACTTTGCATTAATGCCTAAGCCAACATCTATAACGACGGAAGGCCAAAGGACGCTTCTTTAATGAGGCCTTGAAGGCCAAAATAAGCTATAAAAAGGGGCTCCCGCCAGAGGGATAAGTAAGACACGCATCTTGGAGCATAGTGCCTAGTCCATTGTTTTTAAATCCCGTAAGCTACCTACAAACACCATCGTGTTCAGCAGCTTCCCTCCACTCCGAGGGTAACCTCTTTTACCTTAAGTTTTTTACACAAGAACAGTGGGGCCGTATGTGGGAACGCGGTGAAATATTACCCCAGGCCACGCTCGTAAGCAACAATGTCAAAAACGCCACCAGACATGGCTCAACTATTGGCCATGATCGACAAATTGCGCCAGAATAATGACACACTGCAGGATAGTGTTCAACAACTGCAGCAGCAGAGCCAGGCTGATCTTCCTCCTCCTAAGGATGAGCCCTTAGAGGCCCAACCTCTCTCTCAGGAAATATGGGAAGATGTGGTTCCTGAAAATTTCCGGCCAACGTCACTAGCCACTTACGACGGAAAGACGGATCCTCAGGAGCATGTCATCGCCATTAATAATCAAATTGAAGTGATCGCCCCAACTGAGTCCCTGAAGTGCAAGCTTATGGCTGGAACATTAAAAGATGTAGCCCTGAGATGGTACATGAGCCTTCCTCGGTAATCCGTCTCGAGCTACCAGGATCTTACCAAGAAGTTGGTCCAACACTTTTCGGCCATCAGGCGTCGGAAAGTGTCCACTACCACTCTGTTCACAGTCCGGCAGGGTCACTCTGAGTCTCTCAGGGAGTACCTTGCTCGATTCAATGAAGAAACCACTAAAGTCTCTCACCCTAATCAGGAGTTTTCGTTGGAGCCTTCCAACACGGACTTCGGGCCGAGCAATTCAATGAATCACTAGCCCAAAAGCTGGCGTCTAACATGGACTAGATCATAACCCAGGCCGAGTGCTACATAAAAGGGGAAGACAATAACTTGGAGAAGAGAATCTGGGACTCCTCCGAGAAGCCAAGGCCTAGGGAAGGTGATCACGGAAAGAAGACAGATCCTCAGCGGGCTGATCTCCGGGAAAGGAGAGATCAAATACCCCCGCAGAAGCCGCTTTAACGATCCCAACAATGGGAAGGAGCCCACACCACTCTAAGAACTACTGTGGGTGACATATTTCGAGAAGTGGCCCATTTGAAAATCATTCCCGATCCTCCAAAACCTAAAAAGGACAACGCCGTTCTTGGTGGTAACTCTGAAGCATGGTGCAACTATCATCGCCTCCGGGGACATACCATCGACGACTGCAAACAATTAAAGAAGGAGATAGAGAAGCTCATCCAGAGGGGGCACCGTTCTTCTTACACAAAAGATGACCGAAAGAGACCTCCTAATAGAGAGGAGCCGGGGCCCGAAGGCTCCTCGCGCCGCAAGAAAGGAAAATAATTTGAAACTACCCACAAAGTCACGACCGTCCATCACACCCTTAACACCATTGTTAGCGGATTCGCTGGCGGCAGAGAAACAAGTTCTTTGTGCAAGAAGTAGGCCCGAGCCGTCATACACATATTCGATGCTATGGGGCCTGAGGCAGAATAGGAGTTGGACCCGGTCGGCTTCTCTAAGTGAGATGTTATGGGCGTCATGCCCCACCAAGATGACCCCATGGTGATCAAGATACAAATCTGTGATTGGGCCGTTAAGCGAGTCCTGGAGGATCCGGGCAGTTCTCCTGACATACTCTATTGAGAGGCATTATGAGGAATAGAGTTCGACATTGCAGAGTTGCTCCCCTTCCGGGGCACACTCGTCGGCTTTGCTGGTGAACAGGTACAGATAATGGGGCACCTACCCGTCCTAACTACCTTTGGAAGCGGCGAGAATGCAAAAACCATTAAAGTCAGCTACCTGGTGGTCAATTCAGTGTCACCTTACAACGCCATCTTTGGCAGGCCTTCATTCAACACCCTGGCCGCTGCTCTATCATCATTGTACCTCACCATGAAGTATCCGCTCGGGGACGACCGGGTAGGGATCGTTAAAAGAGACCAGGGCCTGTCAAGGAAGTTTTACAAAAACAGTCTGAAATTGAACAAAAAGGCACAACCTCAGGACTCGAGAAAGGGAACAACGGATATCGTGAACCAGGTGGATATGGATCCTCGAGCCGACCCTCCAGAAGACAGCCTGTCTCCCTGTGAGGGGACCAAAAAGATCCAGATCGGGGACGATCCGTTACAGGTGACATATTTGGGAGTCAACCTAGAACCCGAGGAGGAAGCTGAGATAGTGGAGGTTCTACGCCAAAACATCGATCTCTTTGTTTTGAAGCCCTCATACATGCCCGACAACGACCCAAATGTCATGTGTCACCACTTGGCCCTCGACCCCGGGAAGAAGCCCATATCCCAGAGGAAGCGCAAAGGCGGCGATGAGAAGAGAAAGGCCATTACCGAGGAGGTCAAGAAGCTATTAGAAGTTAAGTTCATCATGGAAATCAAATATCCGACGTGGCTTTCTAATGTGGTCATGGTGAAGAAGAAATCCGGCAAGTGGAGGATGTGTGTTGACTTCATCGATCTGAACAAAGCATGCCCAAAGGACCCGTATCCTTTGCCCCCAATAGACCGCCCGATCGATGACTCCTCCGGGTACTGTCTCAGTTTCATGGATGTGTACTCTGGGTAAAATCAGATCCGCATGAACCCGGCGGACGCATGTTTCAATGCTTTCATAACTGACCGCAACAATTACTACTATGATGTAATGCTTTTTGGCCTCAAGAATGCAGGGTCAACCTATCAAAGTTTGATGGAAAAGGTATTCGCCAGTCAAATTGGCAGAAATCTCGAGGTATATGTGGATGACATGGTGGTCAATACTCCAGTGTCCAAGCGGCATATTGAGGATCTGGCCGAAACCTTCAAATTTGTGAGGAGCTTTGACATGAGGCTGGACCCGGAAAATGTACCTTTGAAGTGCAGGCCGGGAAATTTCTCGGATTCATGCTCACAAACCGAGGAATCAAGGCCAATCCGGACAAGTACCAGGCAGTCCTTGACATGAGAAGCCCTACGTCCAAGACCGAGGTTCAACAGTTGACGGGAAGGTTGGCGGCTCTATCTCGATTCTTATCCTATGCACGCGACAAGGCCATTCACTTCTTTGCAGCAATTCGGAAGGCTAAAGAGTTTGAATGGACACCTGCCTGTGAAGAAGCATTCTTGGCAGTGAAAAATTTCTTATCATCTCCACCAATCTTGACCAGACCCAAGGAAAACTCTCCCTTGGTGTTATACCTGTCCATAACAGACAACGCCATGAGCTCGGTCCTGGTTCAGGATGGTGCAGAGGGGGAAAGGCCCGTGTACTACATTAGTAAAGTGTTGAAATGCGCAGAACAGAAGTATCAGAAGATTGAAAGGTTGGCCCTGGCTCTAGTCGTCACCGCTAGGAAACTAAGACATTATTTCCAGGGGAATAAAATCACTGTCAAAACAAATTATCCTATAAAACAAATACTCATGAAGCCGGATCTAGCTGGAAGGATGGTTACATGGGCAGTTGATCAGTGTATTTTGATACACGATCCTCTATGTTTATAATTTTACATTTCCATGTTTTATTTTGGTTATTTTTCCCTTTTAACGTGTTTTTATAATTTAGTTTATTTTTGTACTTATTTGATTTACGTATTTTATTTTCAACTTTGACAGCTTTCACGGAAACGATCATAACTAGAGTTCTAGGAATCCGATTGAGGCGTTCTAATAATCGCCGGAAAGCTAAGAGAGAGAGAGCTACGACTTTCATGTTGGATTCGAAGTCAGATTCAGAACCTATAATTCCATGATTTTTGTTTGAAGCTGCAACACTATTTTATTTTCAATTTTTGGGTCCTTAAGTAGTGGGCCTGGGTTTTGTAATTTGACCCAGTTGGGTCAAAAACGTTTTTGGCTCATGTACCTAGGGTTGGCTGCTAATGTTCATGCTCTCATGTTTTACTATTTACGAAAAATATTTTGGAAGCTTTTTGTACGATTGTGTAATGGAGAACTAATCCGAAGGTGAAATCTGTCGGAGTCGAATTCCAAATACTTTGAGGTTTTTTATCAATTTCAATTAAATTGGTCATTCCTTTCAATATCATGCTCTATGTTTTGTTTGCTTAATTCAAGTTCCATAGGATAAATATTGATTTGATTCGATGATTGTTGTTCCTATAATTTAATCGCGTTTGCTTTATCCGCGCAATTCTGTTTGCTTAATTCACAATACTTTAATCTGTTTGCTTAATTCGGAAATTAGGAATTTACAATCTTGTAGTATGAATTGCGCTTGTTAATTTAACATTACAATCGAATAGGAATTGAAATCATTAAGGGAATTGGAATTATATTGACCGATGATAAGTTGGAAATCGAACCGGTAGATTACCCTGTTTTAATCCTTTATTTTATAATCACTTATTTGATCTATTGTCAATTCGATTCAAAACCAACCAACCCCCCCCCCCCCCCACAAATTCAACTTATATTATTTAATATAATACAAGAATCCTTGTGAGACGATATTCGAATTACCGTTACCGTTACTACAGTTTTTATAAAATTACTCATTTTTGATCCGTGCGCGACAATGGATCAGCAGTCGAGTTGTCAGAATATGACATCCACTTCACCCCGAGAACGAGCATAAATTCTTAAGCATTGGCCGATTTTATGGTCGATATAAGTGCCCCGGACATTGATGAAAGCGCCAGTGGGTGGACTCTCCGCGTTATGGTTCATCAAATCTCAAAGGCAACGAAGTCGGAATAGTACTCGAAGGACCTGGTGATTTCGTACTAGAATATTCTCTATGTTTCAAATTCCAGGCTACCAATAACCAGGCGAAATACGAAGCGCTCATAGTCGGGATGAGGCTTGCTGAAGAAGTGGGTGTTACTCATCTAACCGTGAAGACGGATTCACAGTTGGTAGCATCGCAAGTTAAAGGAGAGTACCAGGCAAAGGATGTGTCATTGCAGAAGTACTTGGCGAAGACACATGAGTTGGTCCAAAAATTTGTCGAGTTCATGATCATTCACATTCCTCGCGAAGAAAATATCAGAGTCGACGTGTTAGCTCGGCTGGCCAACACCAAAGTCCCGGTTTAAACAAAACAGTAATCCAAGAAACAATTGAGAAGCCAAGCATCGAGTGGCATGAGGTTATGCCTATAGAGCAACACGTAAGTTGGATGACCCCGATCATTCAATATTTGAACTCAGGAGCATTACCAGACGACTCCGATCAAGCACTGAGAATTAAGAAGACTGTAGTGTTATACACTCTAATTGGGGGAAAGTTGTACATAATGGGGCGTTCTACTCCAATGTTGAGATGCGTATGTGAAACAGACGTCAAGTTGGTCATGTTGGAGGTGCATGGGGGCGCGTGCGGCTCTCACATTATAGGAAGAGCTCTCGCGGGGAAGATTCTCCGAGTCGGGTACTACTGGCCTACACTTCAACGGGATTGCTCCGATTTCGTTAGCAAGTGCAACAAGTGCCAAGTGTTCGCTCCGGTTAGTCAAGTTCCTTCCGAAATATTACATTCCATCTTCTCTCCCTGGCCATTCTGGCAGTGGGGTGCTGATATCCTCGGTCCATTTCCCATTGCTCATAGGAAGCTTAAATTCCCAATTGTAGCCGTCGATTACTTTACAAAGTGGATCGAGGCCGAGGCTGTGGCTCGGATTTCTGTCGAGAAGGTACGACGCTTCTACTTGAAAAATATTATATGTAGGTTTGGCTTGCTCAAGGTTATCAGAACGGACAACGGGACTCAGTTCGCAAGCGCTTCAGTGGTTAACTTCTGCAAGGACCTTGGCATCCAAAACAGGTTCACGTCTGTAAAACATCCCCAAGCCGAAGCTTCTAACAAAATAATTCTGGTAGGATTAAAGAAGAAGCTGGATGAGACAAAGGGACTCTGGGCGGAGTATTTGCATGAAATTCTCTGGTCGTACCATACAACGCCTCACTCCACTACTCAGGAGACTCCTTTCCGGCTTGTATATGGCACTGATGTTATGATTCCAATCGAGATCAGTACACCAACTTGGAGACGGGCATATTTCAGCGAGGATGCTAACACAGAAGGACTTAATGTCTCAGCCGACTTGGTGGACAAAGTCCGAGAATCTACTCGAATCCAGGAATACACGGCTAAAGATCGACTTACAAAAAGGTTTGGTTTAAAAGTCAGATAAAGAGATTTCAGTCAAGGTGATCTGGTTCTCAAAAAGGTAACGGATCCTGCAAACAAGGGAAAGTTGTCTCCTAACTGGGAAGGACCATACCGTGTGCGAAGCAAGCTCGACAATAGGGCTTACAAGTTAGAAACTCTAGATGGAGTAGAAATACCTAGGACTTGGAATGTATCCAATCTTAGGATTTATTTCAATTAAACTATTATGTAATAAACAAGTATGACAAATAAAACAAGGTGCACTCTTTTTCCTTGCGGTTGCAATGGTTTTTAATGAGGCACCCATATATCAAATTGTGTTTCTAGCTGCATAGCTCGGTTCAACCTTGCCAAGGCCCTCAAACGGGTTTCCCGGTGCTTCCTTGCAAGGGGCTCTGGGCCTTCAAAGACGGTTAAGTCTTCAGACTTTTAGCCGCACTCAAAGACGGTTAAGTCTTCGGACCTCTAGCCACACTCAAAGACGGTTAAGCCTCCGGGCCTATGTTCACGCCTTAAAGACGGCTAAGCCTTCAGGCCTATGTCTGCGCCTTAAAGACGGCTAAGCCTTCGGGCCTATGTCCGCGCCTTAAAGACGGTTAAGTCTCCAGACCTTTAGCCGCAAACTCGGTTCAACCTCGCCAAGGCTCTCAAACCGGTTCTCGGTGAATCCTTGCAAGGGGCTCTAAACCATAAACACAATTCGGTCAACCTATTTAAGGCTCTTAAACGTCCTTACAAGGGGCTCTGTACCCAAATTAATCAAGCCCAGAGCACTCTTTTAAGCCTCTGGCATAATTGGAATCGGACAGGTTAAGAGAAACTTAAACCTCTGACCTAACCAAAACCAAGTACATTAGACGCCTCTAAAAAGTGCTAAAAGGCTCCGAGCACTCTCATGAGCTCGGACAACAAAACGACCTTATTTGTTTGATAGACAAATGGTTGAAAAATAAGGTCCAAGCGCACTCTTAAGCCTCTGGTATGACCGGATCCAGCAAAGCTAAAACAAGCTTAAAGGGCTCTAACAGAAACAAAAGATCCAACGCACTTACAGTCTCGGAAATAACGAATTCTGAATACTTAAAAAGGCTATGGGCATCATCTGAAATAAACTTCTCCTCGAGAAGTCAAAATTTCTAAGTACTACGCCTACAAAAGCCAAGTATACGAGTTAAGTGTTACCCAACCGGTCAAAACATGCTTAGGCATTCAACCTACGGGAACTTACACGGAAAAATATGCAACCCGGCTTATTAATCGGGAACGAAAAATATTATAGACCTGAAAAGCGTTTAAAATCAGCTAGCAAAGCTGATAACAAACGCTTAGGGCTTATACCATACAAGCAGTTGATCCGATTAGCATAAATTGGTCATAAAGCCTTACAAATCGTCATTACATAGACAATAAAGGGAAAATGATGTAAAATATTATACTTCTTATTTGCAACTCTTAAAGTCTTCATGGCTTGATTCTTCTCACAACGGGAAGTATCTCTGGACAAAACTTCCTTTCTTCCTCCTCAAAACTACATGGCTTCGAGGCTTCAAAGGGTTTCTCACCTTTAGTCTTATCCATTGTTAGAAGGAGAGAAAAGATCTTAGGAACATAAATTCTGTCGAGAACGGTTCACAAAATCCAGTTTCAAACTGATTTAAGACTCGGCTAATGACTACTCGGATAAAACGTGAAACAATAGCAAAATTAGCAATGAAAAGCAAAGTTGATCAATGTAGAGCCAGGAGGCAGAAGATGAATCACAATTGACCAAAACCTGTACGAACCTGATTTCAATGGTTTGGGACTTATCATAACCACACCCGATTATGCAAACCCGACAACCCCACCTCGGGGCTCACTATCGAGCATACGAAGCCTAAAATTTTATACAAAACACACATAAGTTCACACATAGGGACAAAGTGCAAATGTTATATAAATCTAAAGGAAATTGAATTAGGAAAAGATCCAATAGACATAAACTTAAAAAAGCCTCAGCAGGGCTGTGTTTTGATTACAGAAGAGCAATTCAAAAAGTCATTACAAAAATGCATCCGTAGCGGATGACTAACCAAAACAAAGAACCAAAAACTTCATAAATGTTCACGCATCTGCTTGATGCAACTCGGCGGAATTGTCGGGTTCACTCTCATCAGGTCGGGGAGAAGGAGTGCGCTCCGCATCTAGTGGATCCACAAGGAGGCCATCCTGCACCACCTTAAGAAAATCCACCTCAGATAGGTCCACTTCAGGGTAAAGGACTAAGACCCGCTCCTTGGCTTTATCAAAAGCCTCATCACCAGCTGTCAGAACCTCTATTTGCGACTTCCTCAAAGATTCCTTTAGATCTTCATTAGCATCTATCGCCGACTTCAACTGGTCCTTCAGGTCGGTAATAGTTTTGTTGAACTCGGAATCAGAGGACTCCTTCTTGGTTTTTAGCTCGGCAAGATATTTTTCAAAGCCAGAAGCTTTGTCTTCCGCATCCTTCAAGCTCTACTCCAGCTTAGCCATCTTCTGTGTCTGAAGCTTCTGGTCCATCTCAAGGCCGCGGGTCACGTTGTTATCCCGACTTTAAAGAGACTCCGGGACAAGATCATGCTTCTCATGAGATAAGAGCTAAGGTTCTGAAAGAGCTCTTGAGGACCCAGTTTTGGCCCTCTGGACGTCACCCTCAGTGTTCATATGGTCATATGCATACTTGACTCCATCAAACTCATTACTCCAAAACCTGAACTCTCCGGGCTTGTTACTACTACCTTCACTAGAGCCTCGCATAAGAGCAAGCATGTCAACATCTCTTTGACAGGTGTCTTCGCTCATTACTGTCCGGTGCTTCCTGGGGGTCGGTTGACATTGCTCTTCGGCAACTTTGTTGGTTGGCGTATCCTGTTCAGGAACCTCCACGGATGATGACTTAGAGGCCATCATTTTCTTACGCTTGTTGGTCCGGGTCTCAAGACCAGAAAGGTTAGACTTGTTCTCAGCCGGGCCTCCAGTTCCTCTCCGGGCAGTACGAGCTTCGAGCATAAGTCTCTTCTTCTTGGCAAGAGATAAGTCAGTCATTTTATCTGCATAAAGGAAAATCATTTGGATTAGAAATGCATAAAAATATAAAGTAAGTGTTTATCCGATAAAAAGGGCATTAACAAGGAAAGCCAAAAGTTCCTTATCAGGAACTGAAAGTAAGGACTTAATTCTCATCATCCTGAAAGAGTATAAAACTTTCAAACAAACGCGCTCCACCTCGCTGAGCTTCTCAAAAGTAAAACCGCATATGGGAACAGGGTCCTTCGTCTAGTAGTGGGGGAAGCGGGAGTGGCCATCAGCTGCGTAGAGGACTTGGGGACAAGTCGGACCGCCCTTCACTCGCACGAACTTACCCTTATAATCCTTATAATTGCTGGTGAAGGCTGTCAGAAAGCTTCTTGAAGGGATGCCGCTTATTTGTATCGAATAATTCTTCTTTAAACCCTTCACCTCGAAGAAAGAGAAAAACAGACCTATTGTAGGAACAATTGAAATGGCCTCACAAACCCTCTGAAAGGCTTTTATAAAGCCCCAGCTATTCGGACAGAGCTGTGATGGCGCGGCATTCAGAGTTTTGAGAAGGTCAACTTCAAAGTCCGAGAAGGGGATCCTCACATCAAAGTTCTCTATCACACTCGGATAAAAATAGAACAATTCATCTTTAGAACTTGCCGGATGAAGGGTACATACTCTTCCCCCCGGGTCCACAGGGTTCCAAGACTACGTCGTCTTCATTCTCGGTTGAGGATATATTCTTGAGGGAACGAAGCTTCGCTATCTCGACCTCGTCAAAAGAGGTAGCCTTGTAGCTCATGACTTCGTCATCAAAAGGGGCGGCAGTCTGCATTATGAACTCTACGGAACCTGAGGAGGAAGAGGAAGACGAATCAGGGTTATAATAGACCTCTTTAAGGAGTCTATCCGCTTCATCCTTCCCTAAACTCTCTTCCATGTCTCTCAAAAACAAGTCACATAGTTCCTTTCTCTCAGTGGCGTTAGTGGGTTTTGCAATCATCTTATGGTATTCACCCATACGTGCCATTACTAAATGCGTTTATTTGCAAAAAAAATGAACTAAGAGAATAAAGGAAAGAGAAGAAAACAATACCTGGGCAGCTAATGCTTGCTGGAAAAATACTTGAGAAACGGAATCATTTTTGGGCTTTCACGAAAATGATTATGGAAGCGTGGAGGGGAAAGGGCTTAAATAGGGTTTTAAAGCAATAATGAAGGCTAGTCGAACAGTTCCCTAAGAATAATTGTTCCCCATAAAAGCCATCATTGCAAAAGCCTAAAAACCCGCTAGACACGCGACCTATCGTCTGACTGCCACGACTTCAAATAACTATAAAAGAATTCGAGCACTCCATTCGAGCACATCTTCTCGACGAAAGCGACGACACGTACTCGGGGGGCTTGTTCCGGGATCGAGATTCTTGTAAGGCCGCGACCTATAGATGAGCTTCTTCAAGCACACCTCACCGACCTACCCGGTAGTAGCTTACAGGGTCGGCCGAGTACACAAATCGGGTATGGGTCGCTGTATGAGTCCACCTGGGTTATCATATCCAGATGGCGAAGCCCCATGACCAAGTACCTCAGCCGAGTACTGGTAAAAGGTCGCGCTTGGGAGGAATACGTAGGGTCACGACACAACTCGAAAGTAACGCCTGACAGTTACGCATAAGCCAACTGTAACTGATGATTGAATATATCATCAATGAACTCTGCATTAATGCCTAAGTCAACATCTGTAATGACGGAAGGCCAAATGACGCTTCTTTAATGAGGCCTTGAAGGCCAAAATAAGATATAAAAAGGGGCTCCCGCCAGAGGGATAAGCAAGACACTCATCTTGGAGCACAATGCCTAGTCCATTGTTTCCAAATCCCCTAAGCTACCTACAAACACCATCATGTTCAGTAGCTTCCCTCCACTCCGAGGGTAATCTCTTTTACCTTAAGTTTTTTACACATTCAGCGACGAATGCTCATGTAGGAAATAAAGTAAAAAAAGGTTATCAGTAAACTTTCAACACATCGCCGAACCATAATAAATATTTTCCAAATGAAAATATAAGATATATACCTCTCACTGCCATACTCTGTATGCGACATGGTCAACATACCCTTGAGCACAAATCAGTCAATAGGTCCTCCCTGGAAGTCTCCATCTGTGTAAACAGATGCCTCCATATAAGCACAATCGTGGCCTTTGTATCTGTAGGAGTATCATCCTCATTGGCAATCGGAACCTGCAAAGCTGCAACAGGTACCTCCTTATTAGCAACAAGTTCCTGCTCAGCCGCAACATGTACCTCCTCATTAGCAGCAACAACCTGCTCAGCCGTAACAGGTATCACCTTTACAACAACAGAAGCATGATTCTCCTCGATAGCAACAGGAACCCGCTCAGCTTGTACCTCCTTCACAGCAGTAGAAACTCTAGCAGCTCGAAGTCAGGGTGCACGGAATTGCGCATGCGCCTGCTCAGGCATCTGTTGCCAATGAAAACTGGTCAGAGCATGTCATCGCCGGGAAGCCTCTGCTTAGCAGCTCTAGCGGTAGCTGCCGCTCTATCAGTGGTCCTATTGACAATGGTGTTGTCCTTTCCTCTGGTCTTCACTAAAAAAATAGGAAAAAAAATAATACTAAGGAGGAAAGTACCAGAAATTTTGAAATTTTCAATATTTTTCAAAAAAAAAATTGATCTACCGGTAAGATTTCCTAGAGTTTCTGAAGTTTCCGTGAAAATCTCTTGGAAATTCTGAAATTTTTGATATTTCACTAAATTTTTTCAAAGAATTTTTAGTAAGAACATCAAATTTCTTATATTCTACTTATACGATCCAATTTTCAAATTTGCTGTTGGGAGATGTGAGTGAAAATGGTTTAAATATGATTATAATGGTCTTTTCATTGGACTAAGGGGATGTACAGACTCAAAACGTGGACTCTGACCATCAACCAAAGGCCCATTTGAGGACACCGGAATCTGGTCCACGATGGACTACATATTCAAGCATGATTTCGAGAGAGTCTGGGACCCAAATAGGAACCGGATGCCACGCACTGGATGTTGGGAGAAGGAAAACCAAAAAGTGAAACTTAATTGACATACTCTCTCTCTCATCTCTAACATGGTTGACTTGCAAGGAAATGGGAAAAGTAAGTTGTACTTCATCCCTCAAATAACGTATCAGGATAATCTTGACCAGTCGCTCTTACCTCAGACCCACTAGGTTGGCCACATAGCTTAGAGTTTCCACCAACCCCACTCCCCTCATGAGAAGTGTCCACATCTTCCCAAGCACAAGCAAATTTGTTTCCATGTTTGTGAACTATTTGGAAGACTAGAAATCCTAGAATTTTCCACAACAAATTGGTTTCTAGGAAAGACTAAAATACTCCCTTGGGATTAGTTGCACACAAAATCAACATGTTCTAAATATTTAATGTCACTGAATGATTTAATCTCACTGGTGTATTTGTTAGACTAGTTTAATTTTAAATTAGAGTCTTAATGTTGTGTAACTAACTTACCTCAATTCATATATATGTTATGCAACATCAGAGTCATTGATACGAGTTTCTTTTAAAAATTTGTAGAAATCACCACTTATATACTACAATTCATCATAAAATCAATCTAAAGAGTTCAACATTATTACATTTTTAAGGCTGGATTTTAATGCGAGTCCTCTTATCGACCTGAAAGAAATGAAAATCCTAGCTTGACCTCAAAGAAAATAATTGTATATTCAGTAAATGGCCTCAAAAGGATGAATGGTGATGCTCATGATGCTTCAGTACGTGAACAGATGTAACAATAAACCAAACCTGAAAAAGAAAAAAAGAAAGAAAAATTAATAGATTGATAAATGAACAAGAAGCCATCAAGATGAAAAACTGATTATTTTTAAATAGTAGAGAAGAAGAACTCACAATGAAAGCAATGAAAAAAGCCAATAAAGCTCCGGTTATGACTAAACATGTGGGAGAATAATACCATGTATGTCCTTGTGCATCTTCTTCTTCACCTTCACCTTCCTCTTCATGATGCTCATTCTCACCATGATGCTGATGTTCATAATGCGGCTCATGATCTGGATGCGGCAGAACTTGAGGACGGCTATAAGGCGCTCTTGGTGACGAAGACTCCCTCGACTCTTGAACTTTTTCCTTTGTCAGCGAAAATGATGCTTGCTGTCGTAACATACGCTTTACTGGAGACTCGGCTGCTTGAGTGAACTGCATCGTCGATAAAGACGATGATGCTGGGTCGCGAAGGCGTAGTGGATAGTCGAGTGGAGAAAGTGTTTGCGTCGAATGCGATGATGTTGATGACAACGATGCTTGTTCTTTTACTGGAATCCGTAGTGGACTGAGTGCAGAAACTAGTTGCTTCAACCGCGACGGTTGTTCTTCGGATTTCGCAGTTGCTTTGCCTTTGTCATTTGGATCTGTTAATTTGTAATTCCTTGTGTCGAAGCTGTTACTCGAACATGTCGAAGTGTGTAACAGTTTGTTACACATAAGTTTGTTTTTAAATCTAGATAGATTTGATTTAGATTTAAAATAGATTAGATTTGATTTAGCTCCAAAATAGGTATTTTGGGCTTTTATAGTTTTGGGCTTTGGCTTAGGGAGAAAGCTAACCTAAATCTATAAATAGGGAGTAACCCTCATTATTTGTAATCAAGTCATTATCTTGTATTCACAGAAGTTGCAGTTGCAAGTGAATAACAGAATTTCCACAGTTTGTGGGCAGAGAGAAACTCTGCAGAAAATACTTTCTCCTTCTCTTTTAATATTTCCGCAAACCCTAATCCTATTTTTCTTCATTGTCATCTTTAACGATAAGGAATTACTCAAAGGTTTGAGAGTCTAATTCCAACATCTGGTATCTAGAGCTCCGGTTAATCGATTCAAGGCAAGAAGAATGGCGATGGCAATGAATCATCCGACTGGGCATTTTCCAGCAACACTACCAATTCTGAAAGGAGATAACTATGAGAATTGGTGCAAGCAGATGAAGGTTGTATTCTGTTGTCAAGATCTTTGGGATCTTGTAAAAGAAGGGGTAGAACCGCTTGCAGAAGGTGCGAAGGAGGAAGAAAAGGCTGCTTATAAAGAATTGAAGAAGAAAGATTATAAAGCCCTCTTTATAATCCATCAATGTCTGAGTCCAGATAATTTTGAAAAGGTTAGTGATATAGAATCTTCAAAAGAAGCTTGGGAGATTCTTGAAAAATCTTTTGGAGGTGCAGAAAAAGTGAAAGAGGTGAGGTTACAAACTCACAAGAGAACATATGAATTGCTTCAGATGGAAGATAGCGAAAGCATAACTGATTTCTTCACTAGGGTTACGAAACTAGTGAATCAAATCAAGATATGTGGAGAAGTGTTAACAACAAAAGCTGTTGTTTCGAAGATATTGAGGTCTTTGGCCCCTAAGTTCGACCACATCGTGGTAGCCATAGAAGAGTCGAAGGACTTGTCGAAATTGACAAAAGAAGAGCTTCAAGGGACGCTTGAATCTCATGAACAAAGAATGGCTGAAAGAGCTGCGGGCAAGTCGAAGAGCGATGTGGCTCTGCAGGCTCAGTTAGCAAACGAAAAGAAAGGCAAAGGAAGCTGGACTGGAAATAAAGGTAGAGGTGGCTACAACAATTCGACTGGTCGAAATCAGCAAGAAGGAAATTGGTCGAATCAAAGAAAGCCCTCTTACCAAGGCAACCAAAGAGGTGGTGCTGCAGGTAGAGGAAGAGGTGGTGGTCGAAAGCCTGACAAGAGTCACATTCAATGTTTCAACTGTCAGAAGTATGGTCACTATTCGACAGTTTGTCCAGAAAAGAATAAAAGTCAAGAAAGTGATGCAAAGCTTGCAAAACAAGAAGAAGAAGAGATGTTATTGATGGTCACAACAAAAGATGAAGATAAATTCAAGGACCAATGGTACTTGGATTCAGGATGCTCATCACATATGTCTGGAAGAAAAGATTGATTTGTCAACATAAAATAAAGAATATGGTGAAATTTGCAAATGACAATACTCTAGCAGCTGAAGGTATTGGTGATGTAATGATTACGAGGAAAGATGGAAAGAGGTCAGTAATTTCCAATGTGTTGTACATACCAGGCATGAAGAGCAACTTACTCAGCATTGGGCAGTTGGTCGAAAAGAACTACAAGGTTTCAATCGAAGATAAGATGATGAGAGTTGTTGATGCAAGTGGGAGGTTAATCTTGAAGGCTCCTATGTCACAAAATAGAACCTTCAAGATCGAACTCAATGTGATGGAGCACGAATGCCTTGCAACTGCAGCTAGCAGAGATGAATGGATATGGAACTATCGACTAGGCCATCTCAACTTCAATGACATCAGAGAGTTGAAAAGAAAGAATATGGTTTCAGGACTGCCAGAAATCAACATTCCAAACGAGGTATGTGAGGAATGTGTGCAGGCGAAGCAGCATATGAATAGCTTCAGCAAGGATGCAGGAAGCAAGTCGAAGGCAATCCTTGATGTCATATACTCTGATGTATGTGGTCCTATGCAGGTGGATTCGAATGGAGGTAACAAATACTTTGTTACATTCATAGATGATTTCAATCGAAAACTATGGACTTACCTGATCAAGAAGAAAAGTGAAGTGATCGAGGTATTTGTCAAGTTCAAATCTATGGTCGAAAGACAAAGTGGTCGAAAGCTCAAGGTTTTGAGAACTGATGGTGGTGGAGAATATGTGTCGAAAGATTTCGACATGTTATGTGAGAAAGAAGGGATTGTGCATGAGGTGGTGCCACCCTACACTCCACAGCAGAATGGAACTGCGGAAAGGAAGAATCGAACCATCATGAATATGGTAAGAAGTATGTTAAAAGGCAAGCATTTACCTAAAGAATTTTGGGGAGAAGAAGTGTCGACTGCAACATACATTCTAAACAGATGTCCGACAAAGAAGCTAGAAGGAATTACTCCAGAAGAATGTTGGTCTGGTGTGAAGCCTAGCTTGAGCCATCTGAAGGTATTTGGATCTATAGCACATAGACATGTGCCCGATCAGTTGAGAAGAAAACTTGATGACAAGTCGAGTCAAATGATACTTATAGGATATCATTCGACTGGAGGATACAAGTTGTTCGACCCAGTGAACAAGCAAGTAGTGATCAGCAGGGACGTGATCATAGATGAGCTTAAAGAATGGGATTGGACTGAAAATGTCAAGAAGGATTCAGTGAGAATTCTTTATGACGAACCAGCTACTGAAGTCGAAAGAGAAGAAGTTCGACAAGAAGAAGCCAGAGGTGATGCAGGCCCAGACAGACCTCAGAGAACAAGACACATGCCTGCAAGGTTGCAAGAATGTGTGATTACATCAGATGATGTAGTCAATGATGAAGGTGAGCTGGTACATTATGATTTCTATGCAGATGTCGAACCTGTTAATGCAACTGAGGCATTGAAGGATTCGAAGTGGGTGAAAGCTATGAATGAAGAATTGAAGTCCATCGAAGACAACAATACTTGGTCACTTGTCGAATTGCCTCATGACAAGAAGGCAATTGATGTGAAGTGGGTATACAAGGTGAAGTGTAATCCCAAAGGTGAAGTGACTCGACACAAGGCAAGGCTTGTGGCGAAAGGATTTCTTCAGAAGGAAGGAATTGACTTCGATGAGGTCTTTGCACCTGTTGCCAGGATCAAAACGATCAGGTTGGTTGTTGGTCTGGCGAACATGAACAATTGGCACATGTGTCAGATGGACGTTAAATGTGCATTCCTGAATGGAGCCTTGGACGAAGAAGTCTATGTTACACAACCAGTTGGGTTTGTGAAACACAGCGAAGAGAGAAAAGTGTACAGACTGCATAAAGCCCTGTATGGACTGAAGCAAGCTCCAAGAGCTTGGAATAAGAAGATCGACAGTTTCCTAAGGGAGAAATCCTTTGTGAAGTGCACAACTGAACATGGGGTATATGTAAGAAGAAGCAAGAGTGAATTGCTTATACTATGTCTCTATGTCGATGACTTGGTAATAACAAGTAACTGCAAGAAAGAGATCGAAGGCTTCAAAGGTGATCTTAGCAAGGAATTTGAAATGTCAGATTTGGGCGAAATTTCATACTTCCTTGGTATCGAATTCTACAAGGGTAGTAGAGGCTTGATGATGCATCAAAGAAGATATGCAAGTGAAATTCTCAAGAGATTTGAGATGGAAGAATGCAATTCAACTTCGACACCTGCTGAAACAAGATTGCAACTATCGAAGAACCCAAATGAAGAGGATGTCGACCCAACTCAATACAGAAGACTTATTGGGTCATTGAGACACCTTTGTCACACAAGGCCTGACTTAGCATACAGTGTAGGTATGATAAGTAGATTCATGCAGAAGCCAAAGGTATCACACCTAGCAGCGGCGAAGAGGATACTGAGGTATCTGAAAGGAACTCTCGACTATGGCATTCTATTTCCTGCAGCTGATGAGGGAAAAGAATGCAAATTAGTGGGTTACACCGACTCAAGTTGGTGTAGTGATGCTGAGGATCGAAAATCCACAGCTGGTTATGTGTTTATGCTAGGTGGTGCACCAGTTGCTTGGAGTTCGAGAAAGGAACCAGTAGTGGCACTATCATCATGCGAAGCAGAGTACATAGCTGCTTCTCTTTGTGCATGTCAAGCAACGTGGATGGTGAACTTGGTCGAAGAAATAACAGGTAAAGATCATGGAGCAATTACCATGAAGATCGACAGCATGTCAGCTATCAATCTGGCGAAGAACCCGATAGCACATGGTCGAAGTAAGCACATTGAAATGAGGTTCCACTATCTTCGAGAGCAAGTATCTAAAGGGAAGATGAATTTGGAACACTGCAGAACTGAGAATCAGATTGCAGATATCATGACAAAGGGAGTGCTGGTTGAAATATTCAGAAGACTAAGAGCTATGATGAATGTAGATAGCTTAGACACAATGAATTAGGTGGTGTGTTAATTTGTAATTCCTTTTGTCGAAGCTGTTACTCGAACATGTCGAAGTGTGTAACAGTTTGTTACACATAAGTTTGTTTTTAAATCTAGATAGATTTGATTTAGATTTAAAATAGATTAGATTTGATTTAGCTCCAAAATAGGTATTTTGGGCTTTTATAGTTTTGGGCTTTGGCTTAGGGAGAAAGCTAACCTAAATCTATAAATAGGGAGTAACCCTCATTATTTGTAATCAAGTCATTATCTTGTATTCACAGAAGTTGCAGTTGCAAGTGAATAACAGAATTTCCACAGTTTGTGGGCAGAGAGAAACTCTGCAGAAAATACTTTCTCCTTCTCTTTTAATATTTCCGCAAACCCTAATCCTATTTTTCTTCATTGTCATCTTTAACGATAAGGAATTACTCAAAGGTTTGAGAGTCTAATTCCAACTATTTTAGGGGGATAATTTGAGGAGGGAGCAAGCTTTAGGGAACACAACTTTGGTGGGAGACACACCACATCTCCACCTAAAACCTTAAGGTTTTAGGTGGAGAAGTGGTGTCTCTCCCACAAAGGTGTGTTGCTCAAAGGAATGTCCCGGAATTATAAATAATGCTCCCGACTCGACCCTCCCCCGATGTTGCGCCAATAATGGTATCATGAGCCTTTGGTTCAAGAAAAAGGGACCGGCTAAAAAACTTGTAGTTGAAAATCAACGGATACATGTAGTTGAAGAGAATCAACAGATACATGTAGTTGAAGTCAACGGATACAAGTGTATGTGGAAGAGAGAGCTTCCACATGAGGGGGAGCATTGTGGACTCACACTTGAGGGGGAGTGTTGAGAATCAAGTGTGAGGAAGAAGTCCCACATTGGTTAGAAAAGGGAAGAATTAACACTTTATAAGTGAGAGAACCCACACACCTATCACCTTAAGGTTTTAGGTGGAGAAGTGGTGTCTCTCCCACAAAGGTGTGTTGCTCAAAGGAATGTCCCGGAATTATAAACAATGCTCCCGACTCGACCCTCCCCCGATGTTGCGCCAACAGGATCCATAGCTGTTTCTCACTCAGTCAATCACAATAGCACTGATACAAGTTGATGGTTTGTTGGAGGGAAGAAAGTTGGTAAATATATTAATATTGCTAACTGACTAACGGTTTTATTATATTTTGATAGTTAGTTAGTTAGTTTAAGCAGTTGCATAACTGACTAACGGTTTTCTTACTAACTGACAATAACTGATTTTAAATTTAAAATTCATTTCGGTTTATACAAGTATGTTAGTTCCATGGTTTTAACTTGCAATAGTCACACTTGCGGCCGCAATATTGCTAATATGTTAACCTCCGCAACCACGTCATACTTCAATTCTGAACCAGAGACACCCCGAATACGACTCCGACACTGACACATCGACACCGATAATAATTTGAAACAATAAATAAATTTAAAGTAATCACAAGTGTCGATTCAGCCGTGCAGCTGTTCAATTTCGACGTGGACACAGATATGTCTTTCTTCAAAGATGTCCGTGCAACATAGCTCCATTTGGATTATAAATTAAAATCATGAATACCACGCATTAGACAACTTCACCCATATTTTTACAAAATTTTTCAACAAAACTCAAAGTTTGAGTAGCCAAAACTCAATTTACTTCCTATTCCTTTGTAAAGTCTTAACATCAACTATTTTTAAAACGTATATTTCAAACACATTCCGATTAAAATTCACATCGTAATAGCCGCAATGCGCATTGTAGCAACTCTATGACCGCAATTACAACACTCCAAAACTAAAACAAGATAACATATTTAATGATTAGACTATAGTTCCAAGATATCAGATGTTATTATATATGAAATTACAAAGCCTTCACATTGTTTAGACATAAATGCATGAGATAAGATAAGCAAACAAACAAGCACAAAAATGAAAACTATATATACGGATAAATTAGGCAGACATGCATCCAATTCCATGTCTTGAAGTAGGAAAAATAAGGAACAAACCGCTACAAACTATTCCAACCATCATTGGAAAACTCTCCATAATTTGATCCATCTCTCTTTCATGTCCAGGAAACAAACAATTAGTAACCCTATAATCCGAAAAAGCAATCGCCACGAACACCATAACCGACATAACCGCATGCACAAAATCTTGAAACCCGACTTTATACTTGTCATCTTTAGGAACCGAAACAGCGAGTCCGGGTTTAAAAACCGACAGCCCTTTCGGAGTAACGAATCCGTAGTAAATGTTACCGTCCGTCCCGTGAAAACTGTCTGTAAAGTAAAAGAAGAAACAAGAGAGTGCACACATGATTAAGAGGAAATGGATCATGATGGTGTGAATGTGAGTGCATTGGCCATTTCTGTAGATTGATGGAAGGACCATTTCGAATGTGATGAGTGTTCCGGTTGGAAGGAAGTTTCCGAGTAGGGAAGTTTTTGAGAGGGTTTTTTGAACACCTTTTGCCATTATGGCGCGGCGTTTCTTGCCGGGTTCTGGTGGATCAGAAGGCTGGGTTGTGACGGCGCAACCGGCCTCTTGTGGTGGTGGTGTTGCATTGTATACTTTGATTCCAATTTCTGGTTGAGTTTGTTCCATAATTGATTGTTTATGAAGAACATGTGAGTGACTGATTCAATAGTGATGGTTGTGAATAAATGAAATTGGATTTGAACGTTGGTTTGTATATATAGTGGAAATTTACATTCCCATCAGTTAAATATTCTTGTGAGCAGTTATATATTGACGGTTAACCAATTATGAATTTGATTTGCAATTTAATTAGGTTGAACGTTTGTAAGCAGTTTTATTATGTAATCTCATTTTTTTTTTATTCTTTATCATATTTAACTTTTTTAAACTCTATATTAGAACATGTTTCCAAACCTTACTTTTGTAGCACAATTATTTGAAGTTACAGCTTTTTTTTTTTTTTTTTTGCAAAATGGATAAACTAGGGTAAGTAATAACTCTATCTCCAAATTCTTTAAAAGTAAGTATCATACAAATAGTGTCATAATATTCTTTACTAATTCATGGCTGCCATCCACGCTTCCGAGCCGCCAGCCAGGTTTTTGATACCACACTTGTTAGGGAAGTATGGGGAGAGGTTCTGATACCACACTTGTTAGGGAAGTCCTGGAGAAGTCCGGGGAGCGAGACTATCTCCCCCACACTTCGCTCTCCAGCTCTTATACCACTTGTTGGGAAAGTTTGAGGAGCGAGTTTCAAAAGTGTTAATGAGTCAAACATTCTTGGTTATGAGATTTTGACACCACAAATTCACCCATAACTTTAAAACATTTTTGGGTATAAGTCACATCTTTTATAAACCAACATTTCTTTTATTTCTAACCAGGGCTGGTCCTGGGTGTTTAGAGACCCTGGACAAATAGTAGTCTTAATAAAAAATTGAGCAATTGTTTACGGTGATTTCCGGTAAACAACCGCTAGTCTTCCAAACTATAATAAATATGATTTGGTTACTCGCAGGATCGACTAGATTGATCCTAGGACATAGTCAAAAAGGTTGTTATTCATGATAGTTCGAATTATGTCTATGATTGTTGTGTCTCGAAATAAGAAATACTTAATCAAGGAAATAAAGATTAGCAATCACCTTGTTATACACGTAAATATAACATCAGCGAAGAGTAAGTTAAAGAATAAACATAAGACAAAAAGCTGTAAAAGTGCAAGAATCTTAAAGTGCAGAAAAGTTAAATGCTTCGAAAATTAGATGACATGAAAGTAAAGAGTGCGGGAGTATAAATGACATAAAGTAAATAGAATGCAGTAATATCGAAAGATACTTGAATAAAGAAAAATACACATGTATTTAAAATGGTGTTGGTGTCATACGTACATTTCTCAGCGAACTCTTTCTCTTAACACTTGATACTTGAGTAATATGTGAGTGATTTGTACAAAATGAACACACGGAATCCTAACATTAAGACCCTTATTTATACTAGTTTCGACCCTAACGGTCCTACACTAATCTAATGCCACGTTGCCCACAGAAAATCCAGGGATGCCATCTGTCTTCGTGCGGTTACATAAACTACTTCGAAATTCAAATCATCCCGCCTGAATCTTCCTTCGACGCGTGGCAACATAATTAGAATCGAGAATGCCACGAAAACACGCTAAGCTTCAGTACTTCGCATATTTCGCAAAAATGCCTAAGTCCCAAAGACCATTCTTTTTGAATTTAGCTTCGGCGCTCACTATCTTTGTTCCAACTTAAACATCATTCTCGAAGCATGGCCATCAGTAGCCATTTTTGTCTTCAAAGATGATCATCAGTAACCATCTTCCTTTGAATTCCAAATCTTCAAAGGACATTCTTCTCAAACGAAATCTTCAGCTAACAAATTGCCCTCAATAAATGCCTGTTTCGAAAAACAAGAGAAATAGGCGTTTCTTGTTATAACAAGATTTCGTTTTAGAGTTCCGAGACTATTGACTGACGTCAAAATCATTTATGACTCTGTTTCCAAAACGTCTTGTCATTTTCAAAGATGTCTACTCATAACTTACATCCCCACGTTCTGGTCTTACTTCATGATCATTACTCCTATATACTAGGAATAAAGCTAACAACTATTCGACCGCCGTTGGATTAAATCAACGTCTGTCGCGTGTCTCTTGGCTTTTACCCAAAAGATTTGAAAGGGTTTCCGTTAAACCTTTAAATACCTGAACCCTTACCTTCATATAACTTTCACCTCTATTTTCTCATTCTTTCCACAGAAAAGAACGTTTCTGGCTATATTCAAACCCATTTCCAAAATCAAACTTACTCATGGCGTCCTCCTCAAACGTTCTTCAACCAGCTTTGAAACTTCAGAAATCTACACAGATGGGGGATCAAGAGTACATACCAAACCCAAACACTGTAGAAGTGCGCGCCATTTATGCTTCTCAAGTAATCATTCCCTTTGAACTCTCTGGAAAAACTCATGCCTTCATGGGACCTTTACCAGGAGAAAGTAATTCTGCTTTGAATAATTTCTTTCCTGCTTACTATAAAACTAGGCCTTTAGTTAGTAAGAACAAGATAGATGAAGATGGCCGTCCAATCTTAGCAGATCCTAATGGTGCAGAAGATACTTCGACTGTAACCCCTTCAACCCTAGAGAAAATTAGGTTAAACTATGTAACCAATTTCGTGAAAGTTTTTAGGTCAATTCCCCTAACAAAAGACCCTGAATTTTACTATGCCTGGTTAGCAAGAGTAGAGAAACACAAGGCTTCTTTCTGGAAACAACTGGGCATTTATGACTTAATCCAATTATCCAAAACTAGTTTAGAATACAACCAAACCATGTTAGTAACATCAGTTCATTTCTGGGATGCTTCCCATAACACTTTCCATCTTCCATGTGGAATGGTCACCCCCACTCTTTTCGACATAGATGCTATCACGGGGCTTCGACCAACCGGAGAAGCCTTTGACCCCAATGTCATGGATACTGATACTATCAACTTTAACGAAGCAACAGTTACTTACACCGCGTTCATTCAACAATATCATGACGAAAACAATGAGGTAGTCTCGGACGAAGAGCATATTGCTTTCTTAGCTTTGTGGCTCTCGAGATGCGTTTTCTGTTCTAAGTCCATACAAGTATCAAAGAGGTATCTTTGTATGGCCAATCAACTACATGCTAGAACACAACTAAACCTGAGCCAGTTAACTCTAGGGTTTCTCTATGAGAATCTAGGTGAAGCAACAGACCTTGTTAAGAATTACAAAACAGGATCCCTGCTTTTCGCTGGTCCCTTCTGGCTGCTGCAACTGTGGCTCATTGCTACTTTCGAGGCTCAACTCCCATTTCGAGGTGTTGTGAACGAAGAAGATCCAAACATTAAAAATCGAGCTTTAGAAGGAACCAGGTTGGCTTTGCTAACCCCAAAAGAGGAAACTAGGAAGCTTCGCGAACATTTTTTTAGCATATGTGTTTGCTCAGTGTTATCAATTCAGCCCTTCGATGGCCCCATTCGTAAACAGGACAGTGGGTCCTGAATGGTTCACTCGAAAGTTTCCAGCAATATCTCAGGATCAAGAGGCTGAATCCATGATTATTTGGGAAGCTTTCCTTACCCCAAGGTTATTCTATAACCGTCTTCACTCCTCCAAAGGCCAATGTGTTCTCCTCTGCTACCAACCAAATCTGGTATCGAGGCAATTTGGATTGGTTCAAGTAAAACCCAAATGTCTGTATGAGAAAAGGAACCATATGTGTTTACATACTTTGTATCTAGCTGAAGATGAGTGTGAATCAA